>NC_136501.1:113040664-113060664 GCF_053919585.1 Euprymna scolopes
TCCAGCCACGCGTATGGTCTTTGGTGGAGTTTCAAGTGAGGGCTATATCATGCCGCCTCACATCTTTGAAGTTGGCTTAAAAGTCAACAGCAAAGTGTACCTGGATGCGCTGAAGAGTATGGTGCCCTGGTGCAATCAGGTGCCCGCTGACATACCCTGGGTGTTTCGGTAGGACTCGGCGCCAGCTCACAAGTCCAAAGAGACCCAGGCTTAGCTTCAGAAGGAGTGCAACGACTTTGTACCATTTTCTCATTGCCCCCTTCTTCTTCTGACCTGAATCCGGTGGACTAGGTCATATGCCGAGAACATCACCAACATGACCTCCCACAACGCCAAAGCCAGCCTGATTGCCACCATCCGTCGAGTATTTACCAAGCTCCCACTGGCACTTGTGAAAAAGACATGCTGTCAGTTTTGGACCTGTATCGAGGCAGTGATTGAGGCTGAATGCGGCTACATTGAATACATGTCAGCTCTACTACATAAGCAAGTTACCCGAATTTATTTTTTTCAATAAAAGTTTAAAAATAAAGCTGGAGTGTTGTTTTTGTTTAGGGCGAGAATTTTATCGTTCCACGCGGTACAATCATGTTTAGAATCTGCATATTTCCTCTTCCAATGGAACCGGGTTCGAATAACACTTATTAAGCCATAGCTTTGCTTAAACAGTATTTTTTACCATCAGAAAGCAATCCTTTATTAATAGACGAAATTCAGATTTTTCCATCTTTTTAGAAAATTTGCAATGATAGCTTCATTTAAATAACTAATTTGGAAAATAATAATCCGGTTTTGTTAAAATTTTGACATGCCTCATTTGAAGGTTAGTACTTCATAAAACTGATATGGATTTGCTTTATTAGTGGGAGCGTCTATATGTCAGGCCATAAGGAACATAATTTAGATAATTAAAAATGTATTAAGTGCGATTGTACATCTAAAAGCAAAATAGGTTTTTGCTTCCCAAAAGTCATCCTAAAATTGTCCACAGGACCCGTGGGATAACGGATAAAGTACTTTGTAAAATTCAGTCGTAAATGACAGTCTTATGGAGGTTGAAGGTAATATGAAAAATACAATTTTTGAATGGAAATCGCTCCAGACAAGGCATGAAACCACTTGATGTAAGGAGCAATATATATATATATATATATATATATATATATATATATATATATACTACTTCAAGGTTGTGCAAACGAGAAAAAAAAAAAACAATAACATTTATGTGCGGAGCATTTTAGTCAGGAAGTCACTGTTTTTCAGACAGCCTTATCTGGTAGCACCAGTATTTATACTGATGGTTAGCTCTGTTCTTGGAACTTTCCCAAGAGTTACTCTTGTCAAGATACACTATCCAAAGGTAGGAGAATGTCTACAGAACTATTTCAGCTCCTTTGGAAACCACGGTCGGTCCGCAGAAAACATCCTGAAAGCAACGATCAAAAAACGTTCCCCACCTCTCTCTCTCTTGTTTCTGTTTACTGGACGACCAAGCATCGACTATCTTTGCCTGAAGACAACTGCTGACAGGCTTTCAGCAGCCAATAAAATTTTATAATTCTTTATTTTCTCACTCGGGGCAGTTTAACATTCTGCCACCTACACCAAACAGTGTAGCTAACTGAATAATGCCCTTCGTTGTTGTTACCGAAAATGTTTTGTTTTTCATTTCATGAAACGGTTTCCGTTACATACTGCTGTATATAGAAGTGTCTCATTTTTATATAATTTTCAAAATGGTCCACATATAATTTTCAAAATGGTCCACATATAATTTTCGAAATGGTCCACATATAATTTTCGAAATGGTCCCCATATTATTTTCGAAATTGTCCACATATTATTTTCGAAATGGTCCACATATAATGTTCAAAGTGGTCCACATATAATTTTCGAAATAATCCACATATAATTTTCAAAATGGTCCACATATAATTTTCGAAATAATTCACATATAATTTTCGAAATGGTCCACATAAAATTTTCAAAATGGTCCACATATTATTTTCGAAATCGTCTGCATATAATTTTCGAAATAGTCCGCATATGATTTTCAAAATGGTCCACATTTTGTCGAATTGATTACCGAGAAGGTTTGTATTTACTTCTCCAAGCGGTTAGACATAAGATCAAGTTAGAGTTTGAAAAGTTAGCACATTAAAAGAATTACACTTTGGCCTAAAAATGTCTGAGCAGCTCTCCGGTATTCTCTGGTAGAGGTGCCTCAGACAATTAGCAATATTATACAAGCAATGTTTCGGACAGAGGGAAAATAATAACTATTTTCTTTGTCAAAATCCATCTAACGCGTATCGTCGACTATTTTCAGATCTTGAAGCAGATTTATTGTAGCTGCTTACATCAAGTGGCTTTCTCTTATGTCTGGAGCGAGTACCATAAAAATAAAATAAAATAACCCCTTTTTAGAGAACACCTCCTAGAACTGCACAGAACAATGCCTAAAATAAAAAAAAGAGAAAGGAAAGAAGGATGTCAGCTTTAAAATGGCCCAGATTGTCGAAGACGTATCCTCGACTTGTGTGAGATCGCGTTAACTATGCTGAGGTCAGGTTGATAGAAAGACGAATGTAGACAGCGTAGGGATTGACCCAAAACATCGACATTCTTTGCTCATTATTTGCTTATTTAAATTTGTTTCTCTTTAAGCTAACGTATTAGTGGGAAACGTGAGCTAATTTTAAAAAAAAAAACAAAAAAAAACAACAACAAAAAAAAACATTCTCCTACGTTCGTGACTGAATTTTTGACAATCTCTTGTGTTCATCAACGTTTCGTCTTTATTTCGAGACTTACTCTGGATGAATGAGATTAAGAAACCAAAAAATATAACTAGCGGGAGCTGTGGAAATTCCAAAGTGGACTCTTTCATATGTAATATATTGACATTGGCATTCTATGGATGTCCAGCGTAAATAAAGACATCCTGATATTATTGCAGCTCTTTGTTAAAACTGCAAAAATATTTATCTAAGCTAGCAGGGACGCATGGCGTAGCCTGGTCGTAAAATATACTTAAATATGATATTTTAATTCATGCAGATTTCATATATATTATTATAGTCATTTTTTTTTACTGAGTCTTATATATTATAAATTTGTGATTTTCAATATATATATATATATATATATATATATATATATATATATATATATATATATATATATATATATATATAGAGAGAGAGAGAGAGAGAGAGAGAGAGAAAATAAAAAGGAACAGACCGTATTATGTGTTCATCAACGTTTCGTCTTTATTTCGAGACTTACTCTGGATGAATGAGATTAAGAAACCAAAAAATATACCAGTACAAAATATTTGAAAATGTTTCACGTGCACAGTGTGACGCAGTTCTATTTCAGAGAAACGGAAAAATGATGTTGGAAATTCAAAAAGGAGGGGGAGGGCTGGCGCTGTTAAAGAGAAGGAAATTTTAGTGACGTCATATAGTCGTTAATGTAATTTTAAAACTATGAACGCAAGTTTATATTCTTATTGGGCAAAAAGATATATCTGTTGAAATTCAAATATAAGTTTGTAACAAAAATGAAATGATTGTTTTTTTTATGTAATTTATTGATTGAGATTATGTGTTAATTATAACAGGGGGTGTTGAATGGTGTGAGAAAGTTAACCTGTGTCGACAGTTAAATAATCCCCCTCCTTTTTGAATTTCCAACATCATTTTTCCGTTTCTCTGAAATAGAACTGCGTCACACTGTGCACGTGAAACATTTTCAAATATTTTGTACTGGTATATTTTTTGGTTTCTTAATCTCATTCATCCAGAAGAAGTTTCGAAATAAAGATGAAACCTTGATGAACACATAATACGGTCTGTTCCTTTTTATTTTCTCTATTTTGTCGGAATACTATTTCCATTATTTTCATCATATATATATATATATATATATATATATATATATATATATATATATATATCCATATGAATTCTGGCCTGACTTTCACGAAAAACACTTGTCTAGCTGAAACCACTATCAATAATTTCCCCCACTCTTTATCTGTGGCTAAACCTAAACAGATTCCATGAACAAAGTTTCTTTCTTAGAACTGAACGCCTGTGGAGCTCTCTTCCGTTTCTCTGCTTTCCAGCTGACTACAATATGGTTGTCTTCAAGTCCAATGTGAACAAATTCTTGATGAGCCATATCCTTAAGTAATCTAATTTACCAAATTTGCACGACTAATGGTTACTACTAGGTACGTGCAAAATGAATGCTGATGCTCAAAATGTATAAACATTTTGACCCCTCTCTTTACTTAAAAATTCACCAAAAATCAGGAAATTAACCAATTTTAATGAAATGTTCAATATTTATCAAATAATGATCGCGGAATATTGTTGTATATTATATTGTAATGAACTAATTATTTTTATTTTAATCTTAGTGAAAATGTATTATTTTGTTTAAACAAAAAATACCTTTACTAAAGTTATTGTTTTAAATAAAAAGCGCAAGAATTTATTTTTGTTTTTTATGTAAATAAAGCATCGTAATTTGTAACAATAAAAAAAAAATAAAATAATTTTTACAGGAACATTACGAAAAAGGCCCCTTAACTCTGTATTGATGAATTCGATATAACTTGAAGAAAACTTAATTTCTCGAACTACCAATATTACGAGGTGCGTACAATAAGTAATGCCCCTGACCCACTTCCCATAGTAGAGCAACGAAACTTGGCACAGTTATTAGTCTTTCTCTACATAGGAACCACCCAGAGTTATGCATTTCTTTTTTGATTCAGCTCTAGAGACCGTTTTTGTAGAACACCCTAGGTTGGTCCTCCAACCACAACGTGACTTCAGAAATCAAGGCTGCATCATCTGGGAAATGCTTTCCTTTTAAAACAACTGCATGGCTGGGAAGAAGTGAAAGTCAGAGGGTGCAAGGTCAGGAGAGTAGGGAGGATGGGGAAAGATTTCATAACCACACACCCGTGCTTCTGATCTGGTGACATGCGAGTTGTTGACCGGAGCGTGGTCCTGCAGGAGGAGGATACCTTTGCTGATCTTGCCCCGCCTCTTGATTTTGATAGCTTCCCTTAATTTCCTCAAAAGTGAAGCATAATAGGCTCCTGAAATTGTGGTACCCTTTGCCAGGAAATCTGTCATCACTACTCCGTCTTGGTCCCAGAAGACTGTGAGCATGACCTTGCCAGCGGAGGGCTGCACCCTTGCCTTCTTTGGAGGTGGTGAGTCCAAGTGCTTCCACTGCATTGACTGGGCTTTGGTCTCTAGATCATAGTGATGGACCCAGGTTTCATCCTTCGTAATCAGTCTTTTGAAATACTTTGACTCATCTTCTTAGCACATTTTCAAATTCATCCTCGAGCACTCGACGCGTTCTCGCTTCTGGAATGGTATGAGCAACTTGGGAATCCATCTGGCAGACACCTTATGCATATGTAAATGGTCATGAATGATAGTTTCCATAGACCCTGTACCAATCTTGACATCCTGGGCTATTTGGCGAATAGTAATGCGCCAATCTTCCAAAATGGCAGCCTCAACTTGACGGAATGATGCCTCATCAACGGCAGAAGGGGGGCGACCAGGTCTGGGAGCTGTTTCCACAGACTTTTGGCCAAGTTTGAATTTACGATGCCAGCATTTTACTAAGTCATATGATGGGGCATTATCACCATAAGTTTCTTTCATTTCATCAAAAGTCTCCTGTGGGGTGCGTCCTTTCAAATACAATAACCGGATCACTGCTTGACATTCAACATGCTCCATTTCACACCTGACTCAGGTAAAACACCTGTAAAACAGAAACCACAATTATTTCAGAGTTGTAATTTGCCACATAACTCGTAGAGATATAAATCATTGCACATGCAAAATTTCAGCTAGATCAGATAACTGGAAGTGGGTCAGGGGCATTACTTATTGCACGTCCCTCGTATCATTAAATTAAGCATTGTTTATTTAATATTTTCACAAAAAAATTATAATTGCAAAAATTATTTCTACTTTTTTTTATGCTTACATTTGTAACGTAATCTTTACAAGTAAGATTCTAATATTTCCATTGCACGCAAGAACGTATAATTATCAACGTAAAATAATGTTCATATAATCTTGGAAAATAAAATAAAAAAAAATTAAATTGAAAAACAGGAACATAGAAAAATAATTTAATTAAAAAATGGCAAAAATTATACGAACGTTCCATGTCGGTAAGTACGGATGCGCAGAGTTGAAAAGAAAACCACTCTGTTTTGCTCACCCTCCTCCTCTTTTCAACTGCCCGCCTGTTCGTGTTTATCAACTTTAAATTTCACGTAAACATAATAAATTTTAACGTTTTTTCAGTGGTTATAAATTGTTTTCTTAACCAATTGTAATTCTGTATTAATATTAATAAATAATAATGCTAACTTTTTTTTCCCAAGAATAAATTGTCAGTAGTATAATTAATGAAGTTAATTAAATTTTATGCATTTTTAAATGAAGGAAGGAGGGTCTGCGACTCAAAAAAAAAAAAAAAAAAAAAAAAAAAAAAAAAAAGGTCGCTCTGTATGCCAGAATAATTTTAAATAAAGACATAAATTATGTCTAATTTGTCCTTCCATACATATTTGAATTTTGCCGTCAGAGTTTTTTGGATGCGATAAACAAGTCTCGTTCCTACCAGTGATACATTTTTGGATAATTATTACTTTTTTTGCAAAAGTTAAGTACATTTATTGTATTAATTCATTATCTTAAAACTTTAACTTAATACTTAACTTGAAAATAATTCCAGAAAACATATATTTTCCTTGCCAGAAAAATGTAAACTCGATTTTTGTCATAAGGAATTTTTACGTGAAATGTAGAGTTTTTCAGATTTGAGATAAAATTATTCCATGTATGTTTTTATTTCACACACTTTTTTTTCTTTGAGAAATTAACTTTAAACTATAATCTTTCAAATACAATAAAAAGTACTCGAAAATTAAAAAAAATACTATGATTAACTGGCGTTAAAAACCATGTTCTCCTACCGAAGCAGCCATTAATTTCCCGTACCTAGTTACTACATTTTCATATTGACTACTGTACACTCATTGACCCTTATCCTCGAGTGGCCTCAGGGGTTTGATAAATGGTGATTCCTTTGTAAAAAACAAAACAAAACAAAAAAAAACAAGGAACAAAAACCGAACGCAAACATATAAACTTCAGTTCCTTCAGCTATAATCGAAACCGAAACCAAAACTTATGAAGAATTCTTGGTAAAATTATTTATTACAAGAAAATAGAAGGTCATCTATTATTATAAATCTCACCTCTCTGTTTGTATGTATGTATGTATGTATGTATGTATGTCTGCTTAAAACTTTCGACAGAGGCGACGGATTTTCACGAGATCGGTATAATTTTGAAACTCGACCCTTCGGACAACAAATAACGAAACATTGGCCAAAAACATTAATTCCTTCACCCTCATCTGGAACTTTTCTACAGGGATGGGTCGCTTTTTTCGCCGATATTTTCGAAAGTCATCCCCTCTTTTCGATTGTCTTGCCTTAATTTAAACCTACGTCACTTCAAGTTCGTCGATGGACGCAACAACAAAGACGTCACTACTACTACTTTTTTTTTTTTTCGCTCAACACACACCTCCAAACACCCGGGCAACGCCGGGCACCCAGTCTAGTAACAATTAAATGGCATTCGGAAGAAAAAAGCTGTAAACGTGACACACAAAAGAACACATACGCTATCGTATTAATCTATAGATTACCATATATCAGGTTGGTGCAAAAGATTTTGCCGTTTGTAGAAGGGGCATTTTAAACCATCGTTTATTTTATGCATATTGCTACATTATTTACACCCACTCCGGCTGTTTGACACAAGGTCAAGTGTAGTTTTGATGAAAGTATTTTTGTGAAACGCACGCTATTTTAATTTGGCACACCCAGGTTTTTAATCCTGTCTTTAACCACTTAGCGCCAGCCACTCCAAATGAGAGAGATGATTACAGTACCGGGTATTCCCAAGAGGTCACCCATCTAAGTATTGACCATGTTCTATGTTGCTTAACTTTGGTGATTGGATGAAACCCAGTGTTTTCATTATGATATGATCATAGACATAATCATTTATGCATATTATTCCAATTTACTTGCCTCTCCACAAGGGAAGAGTTAGACACAAGGTCACCCAAAAAATTGAATTGGAAGCCATGTTTAATTTTAGAAGTGTTTCTGATGGGCAGCTATTCTCTATAAGTGCTGGATATGGAGAATTTTCAGTGGGTAGCTGTTCTGTACAGGTCCTGGACTTTATAATTTTGCAAGCAAAGAGCAAAAGATCTTTCTCTTGTTGATATGAAAAAAAATGATGTGCTGGAAGCAAGGGAGCATTAATCCACAAGAGAAAATATTTTATCATCATGACTGCTACAAGAGAAAACATAGAAACAGAAATAAAATGAGAGAGAAGAAAAAGAAATGGAAAGAGAGTGAGAAATAAAGAGAGACAAAGAAAAAGAGGAAAAGGAGAGATAAACAGAGAGCAAGTGAGGTAAAGGCAGACGAGAAATTAAGAGAGAGAGAGAGAGAAAGAAAATTAGAAAGAGAAAGTGAAAAAAGAGAAATATGGAGTGAGAGATGGAGAAGGAAATGAAAATAGAGAGATAAAGAAATAAAATTAAAAAGAGAGATAATGAAAAAGCAAGAGAAATAAATACAAAGAAATAATGAGAGAGAGGCGGGTCATTCTTATTTGATGGTCGCATTACTTTTGTAACTCAACATCAAATGACATGAAATCAGGTGTTGATAAATGTATCTGATTAGCCAAATGGCGATTAAGTGATGTGCAACCAACAAATAAAACAAAATGAATTTTTATGATTCCAAACGCATTTTCAGAAAAGTAGACTTTATTTATAGAACTAGCAAGGAGACATGGCGTTGCTCAGGATTGAATGAGGATCAACGAATGTTCCACACTTCCAATACTTTTATTGTCATTGAAATCAGTGAAATGCCGATTTTTCAATTAAATCAATTAAGTATCTGCTCTAGTTGGGGACCCACTGTGATACACTAGGGTGAAGCTTCACATGCTTCCCTGCAGTGACTTAGTTCACAGTACATTGTAATCTACATTGCACTGTAGAGAACCCTTGAATTGGAAGCCATGTTTAATTTCAGAAGAGTTTCTGATACAAGTCCTGGATATGAAAAATTCTTAGTGAGTCATGGCTCTATACAGGTTCTGAATTTTATAATTTTGCAAGCAAAGAGCAAAACATCTTTTTCTTGTTGACATGAAAAATTACGTTCTGGAATGCTAAAAGATTCAATTTTTATGCAGCAATTCTGGTTGATGATTGGTTGATGATAGCATAACATGAGTTAATTTGATTCATCAGCAGCAGCGTTTATAAATAGAATCTCCCAACTTTGAAGGAGCATACCCCATTAGATATGAAAAATATTGCAATAGAATTCATCAGACTACTGTTTTCATCTTGCAGTGGAGCAGTTCTAGTTTCTGATTGGTTGATAACAAAATGTGAATTAATTTGATTAGTCAGTTCCTATCGGCAGTGTTTATAAATAGAATCTACCAACTTTCAGGGGTCATACCTCTATTATATATTAAAAATATTGCCACAGAGCAATCTTGATAGGAAAAAAATTGTCTTATTTATGAAGGATTTCTCCTCCACTGACCGAGGGTAGAAAACGTGAAGTGTAGTATCAGAACATATACTACACTTTGTTCTTAGCCAAAAGGCCAAGCAGAGCAATGAAATAACGCATATTGTTATTACTTAAACATATCACCATGATTAATATAGGTCCTGGATATGACCTTAAACTATATCCGATGGTGAGGCCCCAGCTTGTAGGCTTTGTGGAGTGTGGAGCCACCCTTTAATTGCTATTGCTCCCAGGTCCACTCTGATCTGGAGTGGTAGTACCTGTTAGGGTCCCAACTATGGGCTAAATAGAAACCGACTTAAAAAACAAATATACTCTATTAAAAAATTGTTCTTCAAAATCACTGGATTTGGCATTAAATAACCCAAAAGGGTTGATATGCCGTAAAACAAAACAACCAACCAACAAACCAACATGATTAATATATGATTTTTTCTGGCATATTATTAAAGCATCATTGATATTTTTCTGCAATATTCTCAACCATGTTGACTTAAAAATAACCTTCTTTAATCAAGAGAAAAGAAGTCATCCTCCATCATGATAATCCTCGTCTCCACACAGCACTACTGGCCAAAGATATCCTAAGAAAATTTGGTTGGGAAATTCTGCCCCACCCTGCATAATCTCACGACCTAGTTCCTTCAGATTATCACTTATTTCGAGGATTATAAATCCATTAAGATGGCTTTAGGTTAACAGATGGAAATTGGACATGAGTTAATTCATATTTTTTTTTTACAAACGAGTCGCCACTTATCAAGACTAGGAGGCCACTCGAGGATAAGGGTTAATGAGTGTACAGTAGTCAATGAGACAATATAGTAATCGTTAGTAGTGTAAATTTGGTAAATTGGATTACTTAAGGGAAACGGCTCCTCTTGGACTTGAAGACGACCATATTGTAGTCAGCTGGAAAACAGGTAAATGGAAGAGAGTTCCACTGGTGTGAAATTCTATGAAAGAAGTTTTGTTCATGGAATCTACGTTTAGGTTTAGGCACAGATAAAGAGTGGGGGATATTATTGATAGTGGTTTCAACTAGATGAGTGTTTTTCATGAAAATTTGGCAAGGGAGGGATCATAGATTGGTGCTCAGACGAGCACTTGCTATGAAAATAACGATAAAGCAGAGACAGGCTCACAACGTCTCTTCTGTGGGAAAGAAGTTGCAGGGAAGAGGAAAAGGCTACAAAGTTTATTTTGAACTCTGTCAAGGCAGGATTTTTAAAATTTTTTTTTTTACACAGTGGTCACCACTTATCAAGGCCCGGAAGCCACTCAGGGATAAGGGTTATTGCAAGTACGTACATTACGTTAGTGTGGAGATTTGATGAAGTGTTTACTTAAGGGGGCAGTTCATTAGGAATTTGTTAACATTAGACTTGAACAAATCCAAGTTGTAGTCAGGTGGGAAGCAGGCAGACGGAACAGAGTTCCACAGGCGTGCAGTTCTAAGAAAGAAGCTTTGTTCATGGAATCCACGTTTTGATTTAGGCTCAGATAAAGAGTGGGGGAAATTTTTCAAAGTGGATGGGTGTTTTTCGTGAAAGATTGACGAGGGGGGACCAGGTGCTTCTAGCAGTTTCTGCCCAAATGTGGCAGCAGTACTCCATCATAGGATATACTTGACTCTTATACAGGGAGAGAATTGCATCGGCAGTGAAATCTTTAATACTAGTGGCTGTGCCGCGTTGACACGTACAACGCCGAATCAAACACAAAATCGAGTACACTCAACACCGTCTTACCATCAGCACTTACCCTGTGACAAAACAAAAATACCCTAACTAAGGGTAAGGATAATGAGCAAACGTTGGATAAAATGATGGTCAAAATTATTATAAACTTGCCAGGATTCGAACCTGGAATCTTCTGATATGTAGTCAGATGCGTTATCCATTACGCCACAAGTCCTGTCCGTATGCCGAAAGATGTTACTGCGACTGTACACAGGTAGTGCTAAATTCCGTTGACATGGGCAGATAACTTTTTCGACAATTGTACAAAATGGCCAAAACCTTAATTTCGGGCTTTTTGTGTGACTCGGAGTTGTTCGTTACGAACCATATATAGATAAGGACAATTTATGGACTCACACCTTTCAGGGAAAAAAATAATTTTTCAATTCGGTTCATCTGTTCGAAAGTTTTATTGGTATATAGGCACACATAAATAAATAAATATTTTGAATTTTATTAATAGTATAGAATATATATTTATATACGTATATGTAAAACATGATACTATTAAACCTTTACTCTACGAACTATTTTGTGACATGTTATATGGAATTACATAGAAATAAAGAGGCACACACACACACATATATATATGTTATGAGAAAAATAGAAAAACCCGAATGAAATTATTAAAAAATCAACGTTTCGTCCTTATTTCAGAGGACATCCTCAGGATAATTGAAATAAAAAATAAAAATGTAAGAAAAGAAAAAGTCATAGATCGTGCGAAAAAGACAGTTCTTGAATCCTACCCATGTCGGGAAGGACAAACAAATGTGTGCGTATGGGAAGGTTGGGTTGTTCGATGTCTATATATACACACTTTTAAAAATGCGTTAAAATAAATATATACATTTTTTTTTTTCTTCTGTAAACTTATTCATTTTGTTGAAATATTTAAGGAAAAACGGTTTAGCCAGGATCTGTTTTGATATTTTGTTCTTTGATTATTATTTTCCCTATGCTAGGGGTTAAATGGTAGAAGCCTTTTCTTTGCGTAATATATATATATATATATATATATATATATATATATATATATATATATATATATATATATATATATATATATACACGTTTTATTTTTTTACCGTTTTATTTGTTCAGTTACATACGTTTCGGTTGTCGGATCATATTTACGATCCAGCAGCCTCGTCAGACCTTACAGAAATAGCTATTATTATTATTTGGAAGAACGATTTTAAAAGAAATACGAGAGAAAAAAAGAAGAGAGAGAGAAAAAAAAGGAAGAGAAAATAAGGGGGCGGAGATCGACAATAATTAAGTTTTGAAGTTTAAAATACATTAGATTGTAGTGTGTGTGTGTGGGGGGGTTAGTAAATTCAGCTAGGCGTGGGTGAAAATATAGTGATATAGGGAGGAGGAGAGGGGGAGATAAAAGGAGGGGTAAGGGGAAGAGGAATTTCAATTTTGGGTTTTAAGATTTGGCTGTTTTTATTAAGATTCTTTAGCTATACACTGGAGTATATGAATTGATGGGAGGGAGAGAGAGAGAGATGGGGGGAGAAAGGGTTAGTGTGCGTGTCACATGCGTTTGGCAAGGATTCATTCTTGAACGCTCGCAGTGTCCACGGTAAGTCCAAACGTACATTCGACAATGAATTGTTTTGGGCAGTTAAGAGTGAATACACGTGCCAATACACATGCATACACGCACACATACATACACATATAAATATATACATATATATATATATACATATACATAAATACACATGTATATATATAAAAATATATCAACATACACGCACACAACCACATACGCACATACAAATATATACACTACGTGGAAACATACATGCCTATAAATGCACACACATGCACACACCCATATAAACGTAAACATACGCACGTATATATATATATATATATATATATATATATATATACACGATTAAAATAGGATAAAAATCTGACGATATGATAAAAACGGAGGTGGGGAGACCTAAATACTAGACGACGTTTCGCCTGTTTACTGCGAGCTTTTTCAAGAGAGTATACGAACATAAAAGGGACATAAAAACACACAACACTTTACCCGCCATTTTTTCCATCTTATGGAGCATGACCACCATTTTGATTTTAGAAAATACAACAATCCTAAAAACAATACATAATAGATCTACACATTGTTTGATGGAATCCGCCCTCATCTTCCACTCCTCCAATGATTTTTTTAATATTTCTCTGAACTTATATGAAATAATTATCCTTGAAAATAATTTGGACAATAGTTAATTTTTTTAAGCATATATTGTATATACATATGTAACTATGTATAATATACTGTTCCTTCCACCTCGCTTTTTTTATTTTTCCTTGGCCTTTTGGTCAACTCTTTCTAATGAAATCGAACTTTATTTTCTCACGCATACGCACAAAAAAAAAAAAAAAAAAAAAAAAAATGCACACACAACATACAGAAATGAATATACAAATTGTACATAGTTAAATTTTACATTGAACGCTGGGGTTATTAGTTAGATTAGGATCCACAGAGTGATTGAGGTATTTTGGTAAATGTTGCCAGTCAAGAGTAAGACTTCAAAGTCTCATCTGTTACATAGTCAAAAAGACCCTGTACCCTCCCCCTCCCAATTTCTTGTAGGGCCTTGTGCCTAATTTTGTTGAATTGAATTTTTTGTACGTTTTTTATGTTCAATTTTTTCTTTCTCAATAAAATATATAAACAAGATCAAAGTGTAGTATCTGTTCCGGCAGATGCTGCAAGCTATGACTAGCTATGACTAGCTATGACTAGCAAAGACCAGATGTGGGGGCAACCCCACATGCCTGACCATTAACCAGCTCCCATTTCCCACCTCTCGGGAGCTGGTCCCCTTTCTCCCTTCCCCCTCCCTTCACTCCTCACATTAAAAATTGGCCTTGTGCCTAATTTGCTCGGTGGGGGAGCAAATAAATACCATCTGTTCCGGCAGATGCTGCAGGCTATGACTAGCTATGACTAGCTATGACTAGTAAAGACCAGATGTGGGGGCAACCCCACATGCCTGACCTTTGACCAGCTCCCATTTCCAACCTCTCGGGAGCTGGTCCCCTTTTCCCCTTCCCCCTCCCTTCACTCCTCACATTAAAAATCGGCCTTGTGCCTAATTTGCTCGGTGGGGGAGCAAATAAATATCATCTGTTCCGGCAGATGCTGCACTTAAGATAATTTGTACCAGTCAATGGAGGGGAAACCCTCTATACTGGGACAATTATTATTTTTGGTAACCAGAGTGCCCCCTTTTTGCCTACCTTTAGGGGAGCTGGTTTTTACCTCACATTAAAAACGGCCTTGTGCCTAATTTGCTCAGTGGGGGAGCAAATAAATACCATCTGTTCCGGCAGATGCTGCAAGCTATGACTAGCTAAGACCAGATGTGGGGGCAACCCCACATGCCTGACCTTTAACCAGCTCCCATTTCCCACCTCTCGGGAGCTGGTCCCCTTTTTCCCTTCCCCCTCCCTTCACTCCTCACATTAAAAATTGGCCTTGTGCCTAATTTGCTCGGTGGGGGAGCAAATAAATACCATCTGTTCCGGCAGATACTGCAAGCTATGACTAGCTATGACTAGCAAAGACCAGATGTGGGGGCAACCCCACATGCCTGACCTTTAACCAGCTCCCCTTTCCCACCTCTCGGGAGCTGGTCCCCTTTTCCCTTCCCCCTCCCTTCACTCCTCACATTAAAAATTGGCCTTGTGCCTAATTTGCTCGGTGGGGGAGCAAATAAATACCATCTGTTCCGGCAGATACTGCAAGCTATGACTAGCAAAGACCAGATGTGGGGGCAACCCCACATGCCTGACCACTAACCAGCTCCCATGTCCCACCTCTCGGGAGCTGGTCCCCTTTTTCCCTTCCCCCTCCCTTCACTCCTCACATTAAAAATCGGCCTTGTGCCTAATTTGCTCGGTGGGGGAGCAAGTAAATACCATCTGTTTTTCAGATGCTGCACTTCATTTTCTTGTTCTCTTTCGGTGGAGGAGAAATCCTTCACGACTGAGGCAATTTTTATTTTTGTACCTTTTCTCCACGTTAAAAAACGACCCTGGTGTCTAACTCTGTCCCGTGGGGAGGCATAGTAAATAGGTACATATACTCTTAATTAATCTTCTCAATTCGGTGCAGCTGTTCGAAAGTTTTATTGGTATATATACACACACATAAATAAATGAATAAACATTTCGAATTTTATTAATAGTATAACTAGATGAAAAAAAATACAGGTGAGGCATTTATAAGGTCGTTGATAGATGGTATCAAGTCATAGGGAGTAAAGGTTGTTATTGTTATGAATAAAGATTTTCAAAAACAGTTTTCCATTTTGAAGATGAAATCTTCCAACGGCAAAAGCTTTTTGCACCTAATAGTTATGTGTGTGCGGAAATTGATAATTCATTGAAAGTTTTTTTTATGTGAATAAATTTTCATTTGAAAAGTTAAGTTCTGTGTAAAATTTAGTAATGGGACGATTTTAATATTTTTCCCGATTCCGATACAGTTACTGATTCCAAAGAAATCTCTACACGTTTTCTAGAAGTGTAAGCCATTTTGAGTTTCAGAAACAGTTTCAGATGGTTCGCTGTTACACACAAGTCCTGGGAGGTGACTTGTTTGTAGTAGACAGTTCCACAGAACAAAATATTCTTACCGTGTCGAAACCCGGGAAAAGAACATGTGAAATTGCTCCAGAAAAAGTTTAATATTTATGAAGCAATTCTGGTTTCTGATTGGTTGGTAGCAGAACGTAGTTAATTTGATTCGTCAGTTTTTAGAGCATCGTTTATAAATAGAGTCGTCCGACTGTGTGGGATCATACCCCATTATAGTCCAACTATGATGGGATGTCTCCTAGTGGCTTCGGCTGCAGGGAGACAGGGTAGTACAGGTCAAGGATTCGTCACTTGACACTCAGCCCAACAGGTGAGGGGCCGGGAACTGGCCCAGCACCTCTTGGACTGAGGTACACCGCCTGGGTAATACCTAGGAGGTCCACCCTCCCAGGCCTTGCCACCGGGCTTTCCGGTGGGGCAAGTTTATTGCTTGCTGCCTGAGGCGCCCCGACCGGGGAATGCAGACAGGGTTACTCAGGCAATTTTTAAAATTGCAGGAGTGCCCCTCCTTTAGGGGAGCCTGCGGGGTTCCCACTTTCCGGCCTTGTGCCACATTTTGCTGAGGTGGGCAGCAAATAAATATCTACCCCATTATAGAATTCACTATGATGGGATGTGTCTCCTAGCGGCTTCGGCTGCATGGAGACAGGGTAGTACAAGTCAAGGATTCGTCACTTGACACTCAGCCCAACAGGTGAGGGGCCGGGAACCGGCCCAGCACCTGTTGGACTGAGGTACACCGCCTGAGTAATACCTAGGAGGTCCACCCTCCCAGGCCTTGCCACCGGGCTTTCCGGTGGGGCAAGTTTATTGCTTGCTGCCTGAGGCGCCCCGACCGGGGAATGCCGACGGGGTTACTCAGGCAATTTTTAAAATTGCAGGAGTGCCCCTCCTTTAGGGGAGCCTGCGGGTATCCCACTTTCCAGGCCTTGTGCCAAATATTGCCGATGTGGGCGGCAATTAAATATATACCCCATTATAGCTCCAAAATATTGCAACACGTTTAATTATAGAGTTGTTATTTTTTTCCGGATTACCGTTAAAACAAATGTTGAATGTGCTGATGTTTTCCAAAACATAAAAATACAGTTTTGGGCGATGATCTGCCGATTTTAGTTTTACTAGTTGTTTAGAATCAAAAAAATATTTACTATTTTGACATTATTATCCACAGTGGAAAATTTTGTTTTAAACAAAATTTCATAAAAAAAGAAAATTAAAAGAATCGTTTTTGGCATCGGATATAGGCACAATTTTTATGATTCCAATGTCTCCGTTCAGTCTTGAAAGACAAAGGATACCCCTTGTAGGGGCAGCTGCGCATGTAATTGTGAGGCAAGGGTTGTGCAATTCCAACCACACCTCTCCTGAATTGGCACTGTTTGAGTCGAGTGACAAGAAAAAGTCAAAGCGATTTCAGATTTACATACGTCCACAGATATTACAACCATACTTGGATGGTCTGGGTGGCAGCACATCCTCATAAAATTGTTCGTCTTGTCTAACCTTGTGTGACCTCACATGGTTCACCAAACCAACTTTAGACAGAAGAAATCTGCCACAGATAGTGCATTTCAGTTCTTGTTGGACGTCAGAAGGAATTGCGGATCCATCTTGCTTTCTGAGATCACGTTTCAATATTGCATGTTTAACACGTTTTTCCTCAAAGTTTTGCGTCCGTCAATGATTAATTTTATTCCATTTGTTTCGATCCGCAGTTCGAAATTATATATATACACACCTGGCGTTGCCCGGTGTTGAACGTAATGTTAAATTAATTTTAAAAAATTAAGTATAAAATACATGGAAAGAACATGAGACGTGACTTTGAATATTATATTTTTTCTAAATAATTCATTTCTTGTGAGTAAAAAAAAAATACTCCAGCTGAGATCGAAACCATAACCTACAGAAGCCGAGTCAGATACGATAACCATTACACCAGCTTGACATGTTCTTTAAAAAAGCGTTCTCAAACCTACTTATTCTTAACATAAGGAAGCTGTCATGTGAACGATTCACGCAGTTGATAAACAGATAAAAATCCGATGCATCCTAAATACCAATTTTTTAATTTTAACATCTTAGCAGCCTATTTTCCCGGATGAAAACCGATTAAAAAATATTTCACATGTCTGGGTACCCTATATACCAAATGTCAAGTCTGTAGATAAAAAATTTGTTGAGTATATGGGTTGAGAAATGACCTCACGCACATTCTCACTTTTATAGATATAGATATATGTATGTGTATATATATATATATATAGCCAGTAGAGTTTAATTTCCTAGAAGTACATCCAATGAAACAACATGTGTCTACCAAAGAGTGCTCAATGAGTGAACAGAGCAGGTATATTAAATTTATTTATACAAACATTAATGGCTACATATGTGCATACATGTTTCTGTAATCACCCGCGTTGGGGGACTACGTCTTTAGGCCAAGAATTACCGTCGAAAACTGATATTTCAATCAAAAAACATTTTCCTATTTCGTTTGTAAAGTCAGAATGTAACCTGGGTGGGAGTCATAACTCGGTGAGAGGACAAGTGAGGTTTTTGAAGATAATAAACATCTTTTTCATTTCACTTCCGAGGCTTTATGTTTATTCTTATTTTGTTTATTTGTTTTTATTTTTTATCTTTTATTTTTAATTTTTATTTTTTATTTATTTGTTTTATTTACCTTATTTTGATTTTAATTTTATTCTTGCGTAGTTATTGCCTAGTTTCAGTGCGTGTGTGTGAGTAAAATAAAACGAACAGCATATATTCGCTTCTGAATTTCTGTATTAACGTGTGTGTGTCTGTGTGTGTTTGTGTGGGTGTTGTGTGTGTGTGCTTGTATGTGTGTGGATGGGTGTTGATTGAAAAACACCGGTCAGTACTCAGTGACAATAGCAAATGTTTTTAATTTACAGACTGTAAGACAAAAATACTAAATTCTCAAGTACCTTATGCCATAAAAACCAAAAGATGGGATGGATAGAGAGAAAGGGAAATGAAAAAGATGTTTATTATCTTCAAAGACCTCACTTGTCCTCTCACCGAGTTATGACTCCCACCCAGGTTACATTCTAACTTTACAAACGAAATAGGAAAATGTTTTTTGATTGAAATATCAGTTTTCGACGGTAATTCTTGGCCTGAAGACGTAATCCCCAACGCGGGTGATTACAGAAACATGTATGTATATATATATATATATATATATATATATATATATATATATATATATGCACGTGATATATATATATATATATATATATATATATACACATACATATGTATATATATATGCATGTGATATATATATATACATACATATGTATATATATATGCACGTGATATATATATATATACATACATATGTATATATATGCACGTGATATATATATATATATACATACATATGTATGCACGTGATATATATATACACATATGTATATATATATATGCACGTGATATATATATATATATATACATACATATATATATATGCACGTGATATATATATATATATATACACACACATATATATATATACACATATATATGCACGTGATATATATATACACATATATATATACACACACACATATATATATATGCACGTGATATATATATATGCACGTGATATATATATACATACATATATATATATGCACGTGATATATATATACATACATATATATATATGCACGTGATATATATATACATACATATATATATATGCACGTGATATATATATATATATACACACACATATATATATATACACATATATATATATGCACGTGATATATATATACACATATATATATATGCACGTGATATATATATACACACACACATATATATATGCACGTGATATATATATATATACACATATATATACA
>NC_136501.1:113065664-113097364 GCF_053919585.1 Euprymna scolopes
CCCTACATAGTACCCCAGTAGTTGTTGCCCCTGATAGTAGCCCCTTACACCAAAGTGGCAATTTGCCTTGTTTGGGGTGAAAATGTAATAAAAAAAAAAAAAAAAAAAAAAAAACTATACAAGTTCTATAATTGAATACCCCCCCCCCGAAAAAAAGAACGAAAAACATAAAATATGCTTTCGTAAACAGCTCGTGAAAACTTACTGACAGCAATATTTTTACTCTTAAATAAGCTGAAATATTTTATGAAAAATATTTCTTGTCATTTAAAATGTCCGCCATGTATTCATGCACCTTGTGAAACGTCAAGGTACTACGTGCGCGCACACATTTTAGTAGTAAGAAAGTGGGGAAAAAAATGAATATAAATAAGAAAATGAAAAAAATTAATGTAATTAAGAAAGTGAAAAAAAAATTGTCCATTTCGATATCGGGAAGCGAAAAAATATTCGAAAGAGTGGGGTTGGGGGTCATTTCGGCCTTGAAGCCGAAAAATGTTTTGGGGGCCATGTTTTGGCTCTTTTTGGCGTTTTTATTTTCCTAAGTGGGAAACAATATGGCCGCCAGCAAAAACAATAGTGATTAGGTTGGATACTGAATGTCTTCAAATATGGATAATTGCGTATTTGCGCAAAAAATAAATGCGATATTCGTTCTCAGCGTACCCGAAAACTTTTAAAAGTCGACAAATTAAAGGTGAATGCCGAGGTGTCGGTAAACTAAAAAAAAAAAATACCATATTTTTTATAACAATTAAATTTTTGTGTTTGATGTAAAAAAAAAAAAAAAAATACCAACACATCTGATGTTTGATTCAAAATGAAAACTGCATGAACATATTTTTATTACAAAGATTATAATTTTGTTATAAAAGTTCAAATAAAAATTGTGTGAATAAAACTTCTATTTTTATATTTGCTTAAAGAAATAAGCTACATTATACACAGTGTGGATCATCCATACCTTAACATTTGTCTGACGTCACTTCCGCCGAATGGCTTTGTAAACAAAGAAGTGTGACTCTTAACGAAAACCGCTAATATATTTGCAAGCAACAAAAACAACATCAAACAAACTACTTACTATAAGCAACCAGGTCGGTCCCTCATTGATAAGCCAAGTTGCCATTTCGAAAAATGACAAAATCTTTTTTCGTTTTTCGTTTCTTCTGTTTGTGTTTTTTATTGTTTTCTGTTCTGTAAATCAAAATGGCTCGGCGGACCGCTTTTCTTCGAATGACGGGCCGTGCGTGTTTTTCTTTCTTTTTTTTTTTTTCTCTACATTAGATGACACTTGAAAATTAATCTCCGTAAAACGTCCGCTAACTGTAAGACGCCCGCTCTTTTAAGCGGACATAAACATCCATCCCCGCAGACGAAGATAAGCTTTTTTAGTTTGTAGTAGTAGTCGCCATATTGTTCTTTTTTTTTTTTCTTCTTTTCCTAAACCGAACAATCAACACAATTGACCAAGCGTAACTCAGGCGTGCCACGTATCAGCTCAACAGCCGGTGCTTCTCGGACCCGAGCAAGGTGCGTTCAGGCATTCATAAAACAAACACAGAACAAGAAGACAAAACACCTTCCCCCGCAAAAAAATATTAAACTTTTGACAGTTCGGAGTTATATCACAATCTATAGAGGTACGAAAAAGTTGTCAAAAAAAACAAATATATAGCAAATAAATGTTATCAAAAGCAAGATAAGTTATTTTTCTACCTAACTGGATAATTCTTTTAATGTTTTTATTTAATGTAAAATGTCTATTCAGTTCGAAAATCAAGTAATATTGAGTGCTACCGGAGAACAAGAAAAATGGACGCGATATCTCTTTACACTGTTGAAGTCTCGATAATCACTCCAAAATAAGAAATAAAACAAAATACCGGTAGAAACCTATGCAATAAATGTTACGGTTCTTATTTAAAATTCAACCTAATTTTAAAAAACAAAAACAAATGTACCGAATAATCTTTATGATTGACGTACCCGTCATGGAACGAAAATGATATATTCCAAAAATCATGTATATTACTAATGTTCACCCCTAATAAGGCATATTGTCATTTGGACGCAAGGGACTACTATTTGGGACCGTCAGGTTAGGAAAAATTAACAAGATATTAGTTTATGTTACGTCTAAACTTCTCCATATCAATACAGTCGGAGAAGCAGGAAGCAGGAAGCAGGAAAGGAATTCCAAAGTCTAGCTGTTTGAGAGAAGAAACTATTTCAATAGAAAGCTTTCTGGCATTTAGGGTCTTCAATAGTGAAGGGGTGTGATTTTGTTACTAAGCAGGTTTGTCAGGCATATGTACTTCGAGAGGGGGCAAGTGCAATGAGTTCATCAAAGCACATTCCACTAAAATACTTGTAAAACAGACAAAGAGATGCAACAGTACAGCGATGGGACAGGGGTTGGAGCTTCGTGGACAAAGTGGGATCTTTTAAATTGAAGACTGTTTTGGACCCTATCCAAGAAGGAAAGATTAGTGGTATTTGCACCAGCACGGATGTGGCAACAATACTCCATGCATGGGCGAATGGTGGCTTTATCGAGGTACAGGATACTATCAGGTGTGAATAGTCTTCTAGCTTGATAGAGGGAACTCACCTTCTTTGCAGCAGTCTTTGCAATGTCCTCAATGTATTTGTTCCAGTTAATATTGCCCGTGAATGTTAAGCCAAAGAGTTTGAAGGAAGAATTCTCAGGTAGGGTATTATTTGTCATGGATATAGGGGGGTTGGAGAGGCGTCTTGTAATGGTCAAAGGAAAGCAGTTTAGTCTTAGTAGCATTAAATGCTACCATCCATTCACGGCCCCATTCTACTATGATCTGATCAAGTAGTTATTTTTATCTAAGCAAATCAGATTTTATGAGTAAACAAAAAAGGGAGTGTTTCATGTTGTAGTCTCGAAAAAATGGCAGATAAGTCCACAATAATTCAACCTCGCTAAATCAGCCTTTTAATTTTACCGATTTCATATTAATCGATTTAAATCATTTAAAAATGATTTTTTTTTCACATAAAAATAAAACTACTTAATCAATTTAAGTGATTTTTGGAACATGACGTTTCCGTTCCGTGACGGGTAGGTACATCATAAAATATTTTCTATAGTTTTTTTTATTCATTTTGTTAATTAGGTTGAATTCTAAATAAGGGCCTTTTTGACTTTAATTCAAACCATATATTAACCTCTTAAAAGATTGCAAATAACTTTAAAATTTCGCACGATCACGATGTAAATGTGTGCACACACATGCGCCCCCCCTCAGCTTTATCTATTATATAAATCTCACCTGTCTGTTTAAATGTATGTATGTTTGTATGTAGGTTTGTATATCTGCCTAAAACTTTGGACGGAGGCGACAGAAGTTCACAGGATCAGTATCGTTTTGAGGCTCGAATCTTCGGACGACAAATATCGGAAAATTGGCTAAAACATTAATTCCTCCACACTCAATTAGGCACTTTTCTGCAAGGAGCCGCCGCTTTTTTCGCTGATATTTTCGAAAATCATCCCCTCTTTTCGATTGACTAGCCTTAATTTAAACCTTCGCCACTTCTGTTTTGGTGATGGACGCAACGGCAAAGATGTCACATTAGGAGTGAAAGTTATAGAAAGAAATCCCACTAACACAGAGGATTTGTTGGTGAAGCTTCAATAAGAATCGTCTAAAATTAGTATCGAGGATTGTCAAAAACTGATTCGTTCTTGTAGTCGAAGATATGCAGCTGTCATTGAGAGCGACGGCTCATTTACTAAATATTGATTGTACGTGTATTTTTATTGTTTTTTTGGATGTTTACATTGTATTTCTCAATTTTGTCCCTTACTTTTGGACACTCCTGTTTTAAAAATAAATAATTGTTATAATTCTTTTTCTATCCTTTACAAATAATTCAAATTTTAGTATGTTATTATGGATGATAACGACTACCAGTTGTCAAAATTTCAGCTTTTCACAGTTGTTATTTCTAACAAATATTAGGTTTTAAAATTTTGTCCCTTAGTTTTGGACGCTAGTGTATATTATAACACGCAGCATTGATTTATTATAAGTTGTTTAAAAACAGTTATAAAAATAAGTTAAATAAATACGTTCAAGCTTGTTAGTGTATACACAGCATTTAAAAATGTGATATATTATTGATTTCAATTTGAGTAACCCGTTTTGATGATTATATAATTGCGATTGATGAAAGTAATATCACACATATTCATATATATATATTTTTTTCTTTTACAAGGTGGTCACCACTTATCAAGGCCCGAAAGCCACTCAGGGATAAGGGTTATCGTAAGTACAGTACGTAAGTGTGGATATTTAAAGTGTCTACTTAAGGGGGCGGTTTATCAGGAATTTGTTTATGTTGGACTTGAAGACATCCAGTTGTAGTCAGGTGGGAAGCAGGCAGACGGAACAGAGTTCCACAGACGTGCAGTTCTAAGAAAGAAGCTTTGTTCATGGAATCTACGTTTTGATTTAGGCACAGATAAGGAGTGGGGAAAATTATTGACGGTGGTTTCAGCTAGTCGGGTGTTTTTTGAAAAAGATTGGCGAGGGGGGACCAGAGATTGGAGCTCAGACGAGCACCTGCCATGGAAATAGCGATAAAACAAAAATAGGCTCGCAACGTCTCTTCTGTGGGAGAGAAGTTGCAGGGAAGAGAAAAGGGCATCCTCCACTAAGCCACAAAGTCTATTTTGTACTCTGTCAAGGCAGGATAGGCTGTTTTTAGCAGCTCCTGCTCAGATATGGCAGCAGTATTCCATCCTTGGACGCACCTGGCTTTTATATAGATAGAGAATTGCATCAGTAGTGAGATATCTTCTGGAACAGTAGAAGGATCTCACCATCTTTCCAGCGATCTTGGCAACAGACTTGATGTACGTGTTCCATTTCAGATCAGGAGTAAAAGGCAAGCCCAGAAGCTTGTCAAAACATGGGGCTTCTCCTAGACGAGAGCCATTCATTTCAATTGATGCAAGATGGGGATCAGAGCGTTGATGATGTAAAGATAGGAGCTTGGTTTTAGATGCATTAAAAGTAACCAGCCACGACTTTCCCCCACTGAACCACGCGCTCGAGATCAGAAGAGAGAGAATCAGAGAGAACTTTGTCATTTAATGTGTTGCCATAGATGGTCGTGTCATCAGCATAGATGTCAACGAATGATTTAAGTATGTGTTTAGGGAGATCATTGATGTAGATCAGGAAGACAGTTGGGCCCAGGATGGACCTCTGAGGGACTCCAGCATTAATACTGCAAGCCTCTGATTTTTGTTCATCGACCACTACTCTTATGAGCCTATCAGTGAGAAATGATTTAATGATTGAGAAAACATTTCCAGTTATACCGTAGCTGAAAATCTTGTGAAGTAGGCCTTTATGCCATACCTTGTCGAAGGCCTTTGATATGTCAAGAGCAATTGCTCTAGAAAGGAAGCCTTTGTCAAGAGATTCGCTAATCCTATGAGCTATAACTGTTAGCACATCTGTGGTAGATCTTGCAGAACGGAAACCATATTGCATGTCACTAAGAAGGTCATTTCTGCTGAGGTGGTTGACTATTTCTCTATTTAATATGGATTCCAGCAACTTACTCATGACACACAGGAGACTGATTGGTCTGTACTGAGTGGGAGATGACTTATCACCTGAATTCTTAAATACAGGGCATACTGATGAGGTTTTCCAGGGTGTTGAAAAGCACTTCTCCTTAAGGCAACGTTTAAACAGTTTCGTAAGTATGGGAGCAAGTTCTGGTTGAAGCTTTTTTAACACTATAATTGGGATGCCGTCAGGGCCAGTTGCTTTACTGGAAACAGGGTTCTTGATTAGCTTGGCGACCTCATGCACAGATATTTGTGTGTTACCTAGCTTGTTCTGTGTTATAGGAGGAAATATGGGGAGTTGATGGCCTTCGTCGCATAGGGTAGAATTAGCTGCAAAGTTCTTGGTAAATAGTTTGGCCTTGTCTGATGCTGACGGGATGACCTCTGGTCCATTGATAATGGTTGGGATAGAACGCACACTTCTGTTCAGGATCCTATTTGTTATTTGCCAAAACTGGAGGGAACCAAGCCGCTGATCAGCTACTTTAGATTTAACGGACTATTAGTGTTGGGACGATTATCGGAAAAGTCAGAAGATTTGGGTGTATCTGAATCGGTATCAGAATCAGAAAAAATGATGCCTATTTTCCGATGCCAAAACGATTCTTTTAATTGTCTTTTTTATTGTATTCTGTTTAAAGCAAAATCTGGTAAAAATGATAAGCTAATAAATATTCATTGATTTTAAAATAGCAGTAAAGCTAAACTCAATAGATCATTCCCCACAAGTGTATTTTTACTTTTAGGAAAATATCTGCATATTTAACATGTTTTTTATTTTTACAAAAATCGAGGGTAATAACAACTCTATAGTTTAATATTTAAAGATTTAAAAGAATCGGGAATTTAGCATGGAATCAGTAATTATATCAGGGAAAAATATTGGAATCGTCCCATCACTAATATATATATCTTGTTGAGACGAAGTAGGTTCATTTCACAGTCGGATTTTGGCGCGGTTTACTTGATCTGTGTTGGTTAATAGAAATTCTTGTGTGCAAGGCGTTTGCTCAGTTGGTAGAGTGCTTGCCTTGCATGCAAGAGGTTCAGGTTTCGAATCCTGAGTTCGGATGTGTCTAACTGATGAGCCCAAATGAGGGCGAAACTCGAGTCTTGGACTTCCGGTTCTTTGACTGTCATGGCTCTTGTGGGCTGCGACGTTGTTTGGCTGAGGAATTTATTATATATATATATATATATATATATATATATATATTTAACTTCAAGGTTATGTGTGTTTTTGAAGTATAAAAGCGATGTTTTTTATATTTAATATTTTATTTTTATATTTCATTGTTTCTATTTCAAGCAGTTCTCTGCTCTTTATCACAAGAAGTAGTGAAATAAAAAAATGAAAGACGTTGAAAAAAAAAGACAGGAAATTTATATTTTGGCCTGCGTTCATTCCTTGCAACAATGTTCGGAAGAGTTCACGTGAATTATTTTTACCATTTGTGGAAGAAGAACTTTCCAGGACAGAGTTAGACATTAGGTCGTTTTTTCATGTGGAGAAAAGGAACAAAAATAAAAATTGTCTCAGTCGTGAAGGATTTTTCCTCCACTAAAAGAGAAGAAATTGAAGTGCAGCACTTGCAGAGCAGATACTACACTCTGATCTTGAAGAAGAATGTTGTACTTTTTTTTTTTTTTTTTAAATTATCAATTAGCGTTCATTTCAACCGGCAATAAACAAGGAAGGGAGGTAACTATAAAAATTCACTGTTGCTTACTTTTATTTGATTACATTAAAATTATTATATATTACATGATAACATTAAAGTTATTATATATTATATGATTACATTAAAATTATTATATATTACATGATAACATTAAAGTTATTATATATTACATGATAACATTAAAATTATTATATATTACATGATAACATTAAAATTATTATATATTACATGATAACATTAAAATTATTATATATTACATGATAACATTGTAAACCCGTGCTAGGGGGTCACAAATGAAAGAAACCACAAGTAGTGTAAAGTGTATAAAATGTAATATGTATTTATCATAAAGAATAGAGGAGCCACTAAAGTGGTATGAGAAGAACGTGTTCGTATGCAGTTAAACATGGTATGAATGTCTCCATTTAGTCTCTAAAACTAGTGGTATTCATAGAACTGGTGGATTCCACTTAGTTCTCAAATAGGGGTGATTTGTACGCCACAACACCCCCCTCTCGAGCTTTTCATTCCCCTGGAATGATCGTTTAGCTCTTTTTTCTGGGGTTGATCTCTATCAGGTCGGTCATTTTCCTTTTTCTGGAGGACCGATGTTGTCCAGTTGCTTGTGGTGTTACTAAGTCGAACGTGTCATATATCTGATCCATTACCTCTTCTTGTTCAGCAGAAGGCTGTCTTTCGTCATCTGTGATGCGTTTCCGAATTTGGTTTAAATGTTTCTTGTGCATAAATCTTGGACCTTCGATAATGTAGACCATCCGCCCAATCCTTTTCTGGACCTTTCCTAGTTCCCACATCGTACTATTATTTTTGTGTACCTGAAAAAATACCTTTTCATCAGGTAAATACCTCTTTTTAGGAACTATAGTATTTGGCAGTTTAACCTGTTTTGGCAAAAGTTTCTCAGAGACCGGCCTAAATTTCCTTGCAAACATTAACTCTGTTGGTGACATCTTTGATGGAGTGCTTTCATTTGGCATAATTCAGTAAACTTGTAAAAACTGTTATAGCGCCTTTTCTGAGGGCATTCCTTTAGCCTTCTTCAGGGCTCTTTCCAGCACGTCTACAAACCTCTCTGCCTGACCATTCGATCGGGGATGATAGGTTGGCATCTTTATGTAGTTAACCTGGAAATCCTCGCAGAAGTTTTTAAAATCTGCTGAAGTGAATTGTGTGCCATTGTCTGACACTAAACAATCAACCACACCAAACTTAGCATACAATTCGTGAAGAGGACTGATTGTAAAATCTGTCGTTGGGCTTTTACATCGAAATACCTCAGGCCATTTTGAAAAACAGTCTACCACAGTGGGTCTGTGTAATCTGCATGTATTCTTTGCCATGGGTTGTTCGCTTTAGGCCACGGGCTAAATTGTATTGGGGCGCTTTTGTAGCCAATGCGCATCCCTTACACGACTTCACCGTGACTTCTATATCAGTGTCCATACTCTTCCAGTAAACGTAGGACCTCATGAGGCTCTTCATTCGCGTAGCCCCAGGGTGCCCTGTATGGAAATACTTTAGAATTTTCTTTTGTAGTATAGCTGGGCTTACTACTCTTTCTTGGTACAACAGTACTTCATTGCACATAGAATAAGCTTCTGCCAGTGATTCATCCGATTGACTTTTTTGTTTCGTTTCTTTGATGAAACAATCTTCTTCAGCCCCATTATTATATCTTCCAAAGTCACTGATAGTTCCTTGATCGTATTACATATTATTTTTGTATAGTCCTTTTCACTTTGTAGTCACACTATTACTGTCTTCCCTTGATTTTGGGATTAATCGCGATAATCCGTCTGTGTGACTTAACTTTTCAGATGTAAGCAATTCCATACTGAAATCGTAATTCAGTAGAATGGTCCCCCATCTTTGCAGTCTGTTGGCTGTGTAAGTTGGCAGACCTTTTTTAGAGCCAAAGATGGTTATAAGCGGCTAATGGCCAGTTTGTAATTTAAATTTATGACTGTGTACAAATCAGTGGAACTCTGTTTTGTCTGCCTGCTTCCCACCGGACTAAAACTTGGATGTCTTCAAGTCCAACGTTAACAAATTCCTAATGAACCGCCCCCTTAAGTAAACACTTCATCAAATCTCCACACTAACGTAATGTACTTGCAATAACCCTTATCCCTGAGTGGCTTCCGGGCCTTGATAAGTGGTGATCACTGTGTAAAAAACAAAAAAAAAACAAAAAAAAAACGAATATGATCCCCAGTGCTTCTTTTTCGATTTGGGAGTAATTCTTCTCAGCAGGCTTACTGGATCCATCCGGCATCTTGTGTAGAATGCACGCCCCGATCCCATAGGAACTTGTGTCAGTTGCGACAATAATCTTTTGTTTTGAAATGAAATGAGTCCTGGATAAATCTGACGTTGATACATCTTTTAATTTCTTAAACGCTGCCTGGAACTCAGGCATCCAATCCCATTTTTTGTCCTTTTTTAATAGTACATTCAATGGCGCGTGCAATTCATGAATGTTTGATAATAGATTGAGAGCCCTAAAAAACTCTGCAATGTAGTTACATTATGAGGTTCTGGTATGTCTTTTATAGCGGTGGACCTGTCTGGATCAGGTTTCCTCCCGTGCTTATCTATTATATGACCCAGATATTTAATTTGTTCCCCCCAAAATTCGCATTTTGCTTCCTTCAATGTGAATCCGTATTCTTTTATTCTGTCAAACACTTGAAATACATGTGCTCTATGTTGTTCAACATTTTGTCTACGCAGAAGAATATCGTCCAGATAGCCTATTGCAAAATCCAAACCCAAAGTATTGATTACCTGTTGTAAAATTGCAGGTGCTACTTTTGTACCAAATGCTAATCTATTGAATTTATAAAGTCCTTTGTGCGTTGAGATACACAAAAGTTTTGAGCTGTCTTCCTCTACTGATATTTGTAAGTACGCCTCGCTTAAGTCTATTTTGGAAAAATTTTTTCCGCCATTTAACTTAGCGAATATTTCATCTGGATTTGGTAGTGGGTAGTGATGATCCTTGAGCGCCGCATTTAATCTGGTCGAGAAGTCTGTGCATACCCTAATCTCTTTAGATTTTTTTTTCATGTATACGGTGGGGGCTGCCCACTCATTAGAGTTAATAGGGGTCAAAATTCCAGTGTTAACCGATCTTTCCAATTCTTCAATTTTTTTCCCTCGAAGTGAATGGTACGCTCCGTGGCTTTTTAAATATTGGTTTTGCTTTATCCAGCAATTCGAATCTCGCCTTTATTTTTGTGCAGCATCCAAGCTTTTCAGAGAAAACACTTGGGAAAGATTTTTTGAGATCTTTTTTGAGTTTGTTGGAGTTTAGTTTTTCGACTTTCTGACAAAAATCACTCATTGGCGAGTCCCATAATTCAAATCCCTGAATCCAATCGACCCCAAATAAGTTTGTGTGCCTTAGAACAAACAGTTTTAGCTTTTTTTGTCGTTCTTTTTAGTGGCACATTAATAACTACCTCACCCTCAAAATTTATTTATTTACCAGTTATCGATCTTGTGACTTTATTCGTCTTTGTCATTTTGGGCTTTCCTATTCTCTTCCACATGTGAAAATTTATAATTGAGAAATCCGACCCTGAATTAAGCTGTAGTTTCACTTCGTTATTTCTGATTCCCACCGTAATATGTTTCCTTATGTTCTCTGTTGGTGAAGGGTTCATTTATGCAGTTTTTATGGAGTTCGTTTTTGCTATTTTGATTTGCAATATGAGGCTATTAATGTTATTATATTTTACATGATAATATTAATGTAATTATATTTACATGATAATATAATGTTATTATATTTACATGATAATATTAATGTTATTATATTTTACATGATAATATTAATATTATTATATTTACATGATAATATTAATGTTATAATATTTACATGATAATATTAATATTATTATATATTACATGATAATATTAATGTAATTATATTTACATGATAATATCTATATTATTATATTTACATGATAATATTAATGTTATTATATTTACATGATAATATTAATATTATTATATTTACATGATAATATTAATGTAATTATATTTACATGATAATATCTATATTATTATATTTACATGATAATATTAATGTTATTATATTTACATGATAATATTAATATTATTATATTTACATGATAATATTAATGTAATTATATTTACATGATAATATCTATATTATTATATTTACATGATGATATTAATGTAATTATATTTACATGATAATATTAATGTTATTATATTTTACATGATGATATTAATATTATTATATTTACATGATAATATTAATGTTATTATATTTACATGATAATATTAATGTATATTATATATTACATGATAATATTAATATTATTATATTTACATGATGATATTAATGTATATTATATTTACATGATAATATTAATATTATTATATTTACATGATAATATAATTATTATTATATTTACATGATAATATTAATATTATTATATTTTACATGATAATATTAATGTTATTTTATTTTACATGATAATATTAATGTTATTATATTTACATGATAATATTAATGTATATTATATATTACATGATAATATTAATGTTATTATATTTACATGATAATATAATTGTATATTATATATTACATGATGATATTAATGTTATTATATTTACATGATAATATTAATATTATTATATTTAAATGATAATATTAATATTATTATATTTACATGATAATATTAATGTTATTATATTTACATGATAATATTAATGTTATTATATTTACATGATAATATTAATGTTATTATATTTACATGATAATATTAATATTATTATATTTACATGATAATATTAATGTTATTATATTTACATGATAATATTAATGTATATTATATATTACATGATAATATTAATGTTATTATATTTACATGATGATATTAATGTATATTATATTTACATGATAATATTAATATTATTATATTTACATGATAATATAATTATTATTATATTTACATGATAATATTAATATTATTATATTTACATGATAATATTAATGTATATTATATATTACATGATAATATTAATGTTATTATATTTACATGATAATATTAATGTATATTATATATTACATGATAATATTAATGTTATTATATTTACATGATAATATTAATATTATTATATTTACATGATAATATTAATATTATTATATTTACATGATAATATAAATATTATTATATTTAAATGATAATATTAATGTTATTATATTTACATGATAATATTAATGTTATTATATTTTACATGATAATATTAATGTTATTATATTTACATGATAATATTAATATTATTATATTTTACATGATAATATTAATGTTATTATATTTACATGATAATATTAATGTTATTATATTTACATGATAATATTAATGTTATTATATTTACATGATAATATTAATATTATTATATTTACATGATAATATTAATATTATTATATTTAAATGATAATATTAATGTTATTATATATCATATGATAATATTAATATTACTATATTTACATGATAATATTTATGTTATTATGTATCATATGATAATTTTAATGTTATTAGATATTACATGATAATATTAATGTTATATATCACATGATAATATTAATGTTATTATATATCATATAATAATATTCATGTTACTATATTTTACAGGATAATATAAATATTATTATATTTTACATGATAATATTAATATTATTATATATTACATGATAATATTAATATTATTATATATTACATGATAATATTAATATTATTATATTTCACATGATAATATAAATTTTATTATATTTTACATGATAATATTAATGTTATTATATATGACATGATAATATTAATGTTATTATATATTACATGATAATATTAATATTATTATATTGTATATGATAATATTAATGTTATTATATTGTACATGATAATATTAATGTTATTATATTTTACATGATAATATTAATGTTAATATATATTACATGATAATATTTATGTTAATATATATTACATGATAATATTAATGTAATTATATATTACATGATAATATTAATGTAATTATATATTACATGATAATATTAATGTAATTATATATTACATTATAATATTAATGTTATTATATATTACATGATAATATTAATGTATTTATATTTTACATGATAATATTAATATTATTATATATTACGTGATAATATTAATGTTATTATATATTACATGATAATATTAATGTTATTATATATTACATGATAATATTAATATTATTATATATTACATGATAATATTAATGTATTTATATTTTACATGATAATATTAATGTTATTATATATTACATGATAATATTAATGTTATTATATATTACATGATAATATTTATGTATTTATATATTACATGATTATATTAATGTTATTATATATTACATGATAATATTAATGTTATTATATATTACATGATAATATTAATGTTATTATATTTTACATGATAATATTAATGTTATTATATATTACATGATAATATTAATGTTATTATATTTTACATGATAATATTATTTTTTATTATATATTACATGATAATATTAATGTAATTACATATTACATGATAATATTAATGTTATTATATATTGCATGATAATATTAATGTTATTATATATGACATGATAATATTAATGTTATTATATATTACATGATAATATTAATATTATTATATTTTACATGATAATATTAATATTATTATATTTTACATGATAATATTAATATTATTATATTTTACATGATAATATTAATATTATTATATTTTACATGATAATATTAATATTATTATATTTTACATGATGATATTAATGTTATTATATTTTACATGATAATATTAATGTTATTATATTTTACATGATAATATTAATATTATTATATTTTACATGATAATATTAATATTATTATATTTTACATGATAATATTAATATTATTATATTTTACATGATAATATTAATATTATTATATTTTACATGATGATATTAATGTTATTATATTTTACATGATAATATTAATGTTATTATATTTTACATGATAATATTAATATTATTATATTTTACATGATAATATTAATGTTATTATATATTGCATGATAATACTAATGTTATTATATTTTACATGATGATATTAATATTATTATATTTTACATGATGATATTAATATTATTATATTTTACATGATAATATTAATATTATTATATTTTACATGATGATATTAATATTATTATATTTTAAATGATAATATAAATATTATTATATTTTACATGATAATATTAATATTATTATATTTTACATGATAATATATATATTATTATATTTTACATGATAATATTAATGTTATTATATTTTACATGATAATATTAATTTTATTATATTTTACATGATAATATTAATATTATTATATTTTACATGATAATATTAATGTTATTATATATTGCATGATAATACTAATGTTATTATATTTTACATGATGATATTAATATTATTATATTTTACATGATGATATTAATATTATTATATTTTACATGATAATATTAATATTATTATATTTTACATGATAATATTAATGTTATTATATTTTACATGATGATATTAATATTATTATATTTTACATGATAATATTAATATCATTATATTTTACATGATGATATTAATATCATTATATTTTACATGATAATATTAATATTATTATATTTTACATGATAATATTAATATTATTATATTTTACATGATGATATTAATATTATTATATTTTACATGATAATATTAATATTATTATATTTTACATGATAATATTAATAGTATTATATTTTACATGATGATATTAATATTATTATATTTTACATGATAATATTAATATTATTATATTTTACATGATAATATTAAAATCATTATATTTTACATGATGATATTAATATTATTATATTTTACATGATAATATTAATATTATTATATTTTACATGATGATATAAATATTATTATATTTTACATGATAATATTAATATCATTATATTTTACATGATAATATTAATATTATTATATTTTACATGATAATATTAATGGTATTATATTTTACATGATAATATTAATATTATTATATTTTACATGATAATATTAATATTATTATATTTTACATGATGATATTAATATTATTATATTTTAAATGATAATATAAATATTATTATATTTTACATGATAATATTAATATTATTATATTTTACATGATAATATTAATATTATTATATTTTACATGATAATATTAATGTTATTATATTTTACATGATAATATTAATATCATTATATTTTACATGATGATATTAATATTATTATATTTTACATGATAATATTAATATTATTATATTTTACATGATAATATTAATATTATTATATTTTAAATGATAATATTCATATTATTATATTTTACATGATAATATTAATATTATTATATTTTACATGATAATATTAATATTATTATATTTTACATGATAATATTAATGTTATTATATTTTACATGATAATATTAATATTATTATATTTTACATGATGATATTAATATTATAATATTTTACATGATAATATTAATATTATTATATTTTACATGATGATATTAATATCATTATATTTTACATGATGATATTAATATTATTATATTTTACATGATGATATTAATATTATTATATTTTACATGATAATATTAATATTATTATATATTACATGATGATATTAATATTATTATATTTTACATGATGATATTAATGTTATTATATTTTACATGATAATATTAATGTTATTATATTTTACATGATAATATTAATGTTATTATATTTTACATGATAATATTAATATTATTATATTTTACATGATAATATTAATATTATTATATTTTACATGATGATATTAATGTTATTATATTTTACATGATAATATTAATATTATTATATTTTACATGATAATATTAATATTATTATATTTTACATGATGATATTAATATTATTATATTTTACATGATAATATTAATATTATTATATTTTACATGATGATATTAATATTATTATATATTACATGATGATATTAATATTATTATATATTACATGATAATATTAATATTATTATATATTACATGATGACATTAATGTTATTATATTTTACATGATGATATTAATATTATTATATTTTACATGATAATATTAATATTATTATATATTACATGATGATATTAATATTATTATATTTTACATGATGATATTAATGTTATTATATTTTACATGATAATATAAATGTTATTATATTTTACATGATAATATTAATGTTATTATATTTTACATGATAATATTAATATTATTATATTTTACATGATAATATTAATATTATTATATTTTACATGATAATATTAATATTATTATATTTTACATGATGATATTAATATTATTATATTTTACATGATAATATTAATATTATTATATTTTACATGATGATATTAATATTATTATATTTTACATGATGATATTAATATTATTATATTTTAAATGATAATATTAATATTATTATATTTTACATGATGATATTAATATTATTATATTTTACATGATAATATTAATATTATTATATTTTACATGATGATATTAATATTATTATATTTTACATGATGATATTAATGTTATTATATTTTACATGATAATATTAATATTATTATATTTTACATGATAATATTAATATTATTATATTTTACATGATAATTTTAATGTTATTATATTTTACATGATGATATTAATATTATTATATTTTACATGATGATATTAATATTATTATATTTTACATGATAATATTAATATTATTATATTTTACATGATAATATTAATGTTATTATATTTTACATGATGATATTAATATTATTATATTTTACATGATAATATTAATATTATTATATTTTACATGATAATATTAATATTATTATATTTTACATGATAATATTAATATTATTATATTTTACATGATAATATTAATATTATTATATTTTACATGATGATATTAATGTTATTATATTTTACATGATGATATTAATATTATTATATTTTACATGATAATATTAATATTATTATATTTTACATGATGATATTAATATTATTATATTTTACATGATAATATTAATATTATTATATTTTACATGATGATATTAATATTATTATATTTTACATGATGATATTAATGTTATTATATTTTACATGATAATATTAATGTTATTATATTTTACATGATAATATTAATATTATTATATTTTACATGATAATATTAATGTTATTATATTTTACATGATAATATTAATGTTATTATATTTTACATGATAATATTAATGTTATTATATTTTACATGATAATATTAATGTTATTATATTTTACATGATAATATTAATGTTATTATATTTTACATGATAATATTAATATTATTATATTTTACATGATAATATAATTGTTATTATATTTTACATGATAATATTAATGTTATTATATTTTACATGATAATATTAATATTATTATATTTTACATGATAATATTAATGTTATTATATTTTACATGATGATATTAATGTTATTATATTTTACATGATAATATTAATATTATTATATTTTACATGATAATATTAATGTCATTATATTTTACATGATAATATTAATATTATTATATTTTACATGATAATATTAATGTTATTATATTTTACATGATAATATTAATGTTATTATATTTTACATGAAAATATTAATATTATTATATTTTACATGATAATATTAATGTCATTATATTTTACATGATAATATTAATATTATTATATTTTACATGATAATATTAATGTCATTATATTTTACATGATAATATTAATATTATTATATTTTACATGATAATATTAATGTCATTATATTTTACATGATAATATTAATATTATTATATTTTACATGATAATATTAATGTTATTATATTTTACATGATAATATTAATATTATTATATTTTACATGATAATATTAATGTTATTATATTTTACATGATAATATTAATGTTATTATATTTTACATGATAATATTAATATTATTATATTTTACATGATAATATAATTGTTATTATATTTTACATGATAATATTAATGTTATTATATTTTACATGATGATTATTAATGTTATTATATTTTACATGATGATATTAATATTATTATATTTTACATGATGATATTAATGTTATTATATTTTACATGATGATTATTAATGTTATTATATTTTACATGATGATATTAATGTTATTATATTTTACATGATGATTATTAATGTTATTATATATTACATGATAATATTAATGTCATTATATTTTACATGATAATATTAATGTTATTATATTTTACATGATGATATTAATGTTATTATGTTTTACATGATGATTATTAATGTTATTATATTTTACATGATAATATTAATGTCATTATATTTTACATGATAATATTAATGTTATTATATTTTACATGATGATTATTAATGTTATTATATTTTACATGATAATATTAATGTTATTATATATTACATGATAATATTAATGTTATTATATTTTACATGATAATATTAATGTTATTATATTTTACATGATGATATTAATGTTATTATATTTTACATGATGATATTAATATTATTATATTTTACATGATGATATTAATATTATTATATTTTACATGATAATATTAATGTTATTATATTTTACATGAAAATATTAATATTATTATATTTTACATGATGATTATTAATGTTATTATATTTTACATGATGATATTAATATTATTATATTTTACATGATGATATTAATATTATTATATTTTACATGATAATATTAATGTTATTATATTTTACATGATAATATTAATATTATTATATTTTACATGATAATATAATTGTTATTATATTTTACATGATAATATTAATGTTATTATATTTTACATGATGATTATTAATGTTATTATATTTTACATGATAATATTAATGTTATTATATTGTACATGATAATATTAATGTTATTATATTTTACATGATGATATTAATGTTATTATATTTTACATGATGATTATTAATGTTATTATATTTTACATGATGATTATTAATGTTATTATATTTTACATGATAATATTAATGTTATTATATTTTACATGATGATTATTAATGTTATTATATTTTACATGATGATTATTAATGTTATTATATTTTACATGATAATATTAATGTTATTATATTTTACATGATAATATTAATGTTATTATATTTTACATAATGATTATAATTGTTATTATATTTTACATGATGATTATTAATATTATTATATTTTACATGATGATTATTAATGTTATTATATTTTACATGATGATTATTAATGTTATTATATTTTACATGATGATTATTAATGTTATTATATTTTACATGATGATTATTAATATTATTATATTTTACATGATGATTATTAATGTTATTATATTTTACATGATGATTATTAATGTTATTATATTTTACATGATAATATTAATGTTATTATATTTTACATGATGATTATTAATGTTATTATATTTTACATGATGATTATTAATGTTATTATATTTTACATGATGATTATTAATGTTATTATATTTTACATGATGATTATTAATGTTATTATATTTTACATGATGATTATTAATATTATTATATTTTACATGATGATTATTAATGTTATTATATTTTACATGATGATTATTAATGTTATTATATTTTACATGATGATTATTAATATTATTATATTTTACATGATGATTATTAATGTTATTATATTTTACATGATGATTATTAATGTTATTATATTTTACATGATGATTATTAATGTTATTATATTTTACATGATGATTATTAATGTTATTATATTTTACATGATGATTATTAATGTTATTATATTTTACATGATGATTATTAATATTATTATATTTTACATGATGATATTAATGTCATTATATTTTACATGATAATATTAATATTATTATATTTTACATGATGATTATTAATGTTATTATATTTTACATGATAATATTAATATTATTATATTTTACATGATGATTATTAATGTTATTATATTTTACATGATGATTATTAATATTATTATATTTTACATGATGATTATTAATGTTATTATATTTTACATGATAATATTAATATTATTATATTTTACATGATGATTATTAATGTTATTATATTTTACATGATAATATTAATATTATTATATTTTACATGATGATTATTAATGTTATTATATTTTACATGATGATTATTAATGTTATTATATTTTACATGATTTTTAATGTTATTATATTTTACATGATAATATTAATATTATTATATTTTACATGATGATTATTAATGTTATTATATTTTACATGATAATATTAATATTATTATATTTTACATGATGATTATTAATATTATTATATTTTACATGATGATTATTAATGTTATTATATTTTACATGATGATATTAATGTTATTACATTTTACATGATGATTATTAATGTTATTATGTTTTACATGATGATTATTAATGTTATTATATTTTACATGATGATTATTAATGTTATTATATTTTACATGATGATATTAATGTTATTATATTTTACATGATGATTATTAATATTATTATATTTTACATGATGATTATTAATGTTATTATATTTTACATGATGATTATTAATATTATTATATTTTACATGATGATTATTAATGTTATTATATTTTACATGATGATTATTAATATTATTATATTTTACATGATGATTATTAATGTTATTATATTTTACATGATGATTATTAATATTATTATATTTTACATGATGATTATTAATGTTATTATATTTTACATGATGATTATTAATGTTATTATATTTTACATGATGATTATTAATGTTATTATATTTTACATGATGATTATTAATGTTATTATATTTTACATGATGATATTAATGTTATTATATTTTACATGATGATTATTAATGTTATTATATTTTACATGATGATTATTAATATTATTATATTTTACATGATGATTATTAATGTTATTATATTTTACATGATGATATTAATGTTATTATATTTTACATGATGATTATTAATGTTATTATATTTTACATGATGATTATTAATGTTATTATATTTTACATGATGATTATTAATGTTATTATATTTTACATGATGATATTAATGTCATTATATTTTACATGATTATTATTAATATTATTATATTTTACATGATGATTATTAATATTATTATATTTTACATGATGATTATTAATGTTATTATATTTTACATGATGATTATTAATATTATTATATTTTACATGATGATTATTAATATTATTATATTTTACATGATGATTATTAATGTTATTATATTTTACATGATGATTATTAATATTATTATATTTTACATGATGATTATTAATATTATTATATTTTACATGATGATATTAATATTATTATATTTTACATGATGATTATTAATATTATTATATTTTACATGATGATTATTAATATTATTATATTTTACATGATGATTATTAATGTTATTATATTTTACATGATGATTATTAATATTATTATATTTTACATGATGATTATTAATGTTATTATATTTTACATGATGATATTAATATTATTATATTTTACATGATGATTATTAATATTATTATATTTTACATGATGATTATTAATGTTATTATATTTTACATGATGATTATTAATATTATTATATTTTACATGATGATTATTAATGTTATTATATTTTACATGATGATATTAATGTTATTATATTTTACATGATGATTATTAATGTTATTATATTTTACATGATGATTATTAATGTTATTATATTTTACATGATATTATTAATGTTATTATATTTTACATGATGATTATTAATGTTATTATATTTTACATGATGATTATTAATATTATTATATTTTACATGATGATTATTAATGTTATTATATTTTACATGATGATTATTAATATTATTATATTTTACATGATAATATTAATGTTATTATATTTTACATGATAATATTAATGTTATTATATTTTACATGATGATTATTAATGTTATTATATTTTACATGATGATTATTAATGTTATTATATTTTACATGATGATATTATTGTCATTATATTTTACATGATAATATTAATATTATTATATTTTACATGATGATATTAATGTTATTATATTTTACATGATAATATTAATGTTATTATATTTTACATGATGATATTAATGTTATTATATTTTACATGATGATTATTTATATTATTATATTTTACATGATAATATTAATGTTATTATATTTTACATGATGATATTATTGTCATTATATTTTACATGATGATATTAATATTATTATATTTTACATGATGATATTAATGTTATTATATTTTACATGATAATATTAATGTTATTATATTTTACATGATGATTATTAATGTTATTATATTTTACATGATGATTATTAATGTTATTATATTTTACATGATGATTATTAATGTTATTATATTTTACATGATGATTATTAATGTTATTATATTTTACATGATGATTATTAATGTTATTATATTTTACATGATGATTATTAATGTTATTATATTTTACATGATGATTATTAATGTTATTATATTTTACATGATAATATTAATATTATTATATTTTACATGATGATTATTAATGTTATTATATTTTACATGATGATTATTAATGTTATTATATTTTACATGATGATTATTAATGTTATTATATTTTACATGATGATATTAATGTTATTATATTTTGCATGATGATTATTAATGTTATTATATTTTACATGATGATTATTAATGTTATTATATTTTACATGATGATATTATTGTCATTATATTTTACATGATAATATTAATATTATTATATTTTACATGATGATTATTAATATTATTATATTTTACATGATAATATTAATGTCATTATATTTTACATGATGATTATTAATGTTATTATATTTTACATGATGATTATTAATGTTATTATATTTTACATGATGATTATTAATGTTATTATATTTTACATGATGATTATTAATGTTATTATATTTTACATGATGATTATTAATGTTATTATATTTTACATGATAATATTAATGTTATTATATTTTACATGATGATTATTAATGTTATTATATTTTACATGATGATTATTAATGTTATTATATTTTACATGATGATTATTAATGTTATTATATTTTACATGATGATTATTAATATTATTATATTTTACATGATGATTATTAATGTTATTATATTTTACATGATGATTATTAATGTTATTATATTTTACATGATGATTATTAATGTTATTATATTTTACATGATGATTATTAATGTTATTATATTTTACATGATAATATTAATATTATTATATTTTACATGATGATTATTAATGTTATTATATTTTACATGATGATTATTAATATTATTATATTTTACATGATGATTATTAATGTTATTATATTTTACATGATGATTATTAATATTATTATATTTTACATGATGATTATTAATGTTATTATATTTTACATGATGATTATTAATATTATTATATTTTACATGATGATTATTAATGTTATTATATTTTACATGATGATTATTAATGTTATTATATTTTACATGATGATTATTAATGTTATTATATTTTACATGATGATTATTAATGTTATTATATTTTACATGATGATTATTAATGTTATTATATTTTACATGATGATATTAATGTTATTATATTTTACATGATGATTATTAATGTTATTATATTTTACATGATGATTATTAATGTTATTATATTTTACATGATGATATTATTGTCATTATATTTTACATGATAATATTAATATTATTATATTTTACATGATGATTATTAATATTATTATATTTTACATGATAATATTAATGTCATTATATTTTACATGATGATTATTAATGTTATTATATTTTACATGATGATTATTAATGTTATTATATTTTACATGATGATTATTAATGTTATTATATTTTACATGATGATTATTAATGTTATTATATTTTACATGATGATATTAATGTTATTATATTTTACATGATGATTATTAATGTTATTATATTTTACATGATGATTATTAATGTTATTATATTTTACATGATGATATTAATGTTATTATATTTTACATGATGATATTAATGTTATTATATTTTACATGATGATTATTAATGTTATTATATTTTACATGATAATATTAATGTTATTATATTTTACATGATGATATTAATGTTATTATATTTTACATGATGATTATTAATATTATTATATTTTACATGATGATTATTAATATTATTATATTTTACATGATGATTATTAATGTTATTATATTTTACATGATAATATTAATGTTATTATATTTTACATGATGATTATTAATGTTATTATATTTTACATGATGATTATTAATGTTATTATATTTTACATGATGATTATTAATATTATTATATTTTACATGATGATTATTAATGTTATTATATTTTACATGATGATATTAATGTTATTATATTTTACATGATGATATTAATGTCATTATATTTTACATGATAATATTAATGTTATTATATTTTACATGATAATTATTAATGTTATTATATTTTACATGATAATTATTAATGTCATTATATTTTACATGATAATTATTAATGTCATTATATTTTACATGATAATATTAATATTATTATATTTTACATGATAATTATTAATGTTATTATATTTTACATGATGATATTAATGTTATTATATTTTACATGATGATATTAATGTTATTATATTTTACATGATGATATTAATATTATTATATTTTACATGATGATATTAATGTTATTATATTTTACATGATAATTATTAATGTTATTATATTTTACATGATAATTATTAATGTCATTATATTTTACATGATAATATTAATATTATTATATTTTACATTATAATTATTAATGTTATTATATTTTACATGATGATATTAATGTTATTATATTTTACATGATGATATTAATGTCATTATATTTTACATGATGATATTAATGTTATTATATTTTACATGATGATTATTAATGTTATTATATTTTACATGATGATTATTAATGTTATTATATTTTACATGATGATATTAATGTCATTATATTTTACATGATGATTATTAATGTTATTATATTTTACATGATGATTATTAATATTATTATATTTTACATGATGATTATTAATGTTATTATATTTTACATGATGATTATTAATGTTATTATATTTTACATGATGATTATTAATGTTATTATATTTTACGTGATGATTATTAATGTTATTATATTTTACATGATGATATTAATGTTATTATATTTTACATGATGATTATTAATGTTATTATATTTTACATGATGATTATTAATGTTATTATATTTTACATGATGATATTAATGTCATTATATTTTACATGATGATTATTAATGTTATTATATTTTACATGATGATTATTAATATTATTATATTTTACATGATGATTATTAATGTTATTATATTTTACATGATAATATTAATGTTATTATATTTTACATGATGATTATTAATGTTATTATATTTTACATGATGATATTAATGTTATTATATTTTACATGATGATTATTAATGTTATTATATTTTACGTGATGATTATTAATATTATTATATTTTACATGATGATTATTAATGTTATTATATTTTACATGATGATTATTAATGTTATTATATTTTACATGATGATTATTAATGTTATTATATTTTACATGATGATTATTAATGTTATTATATTTTACGTGATGATTATTAATGTTATTATATTTTACATGATGATATTAATGTTATTATATTTTACATGATGATATTAATGTTATTATATTTTACATGATGATTATTAATGTTATTATATTTTACATGATGATTATTAATGTTATTATATTTTACATGATGATTATTAATGTTATTATATTTTACATGATGATTATTAATATTATTGTATTTTACATGATGATTATTAATATTATTGTATTTTACATGATGATTATTAATATTATTGTATTTTACATGATGATATTAATATTATTGTATTTTACATGATGATTATTAATGTTATTATATTTTACATGATGATTATTAATGTTATTATATTTTACATGATGATTATTAATATTATTGTATTTTACATGATGATTATTAATATTATTATATTTTACATGATGATTATTAATGTTATTATATTTTACATGATGATTATTAATGTTATTATATTTTACATGATAATATTAATGTTATTATATTTTACATGATAATATTAATGTTATTATATTTTACATGATGATTATTAATGTTATTATATTTTACATGATGATTATTAATGTTATTATATTTTACATGATGATTATTAATATTATTATATTTTACATGATGATTATTAATGTTATTATATTTTACATGATAATATTAATGTTATTATATTTTACATGATAATATTAATGTTATTATATTTTACATGATGATTATTAATGTTATTATATTTTACATGATGATTATTAATGTTATTATATTTTACATGATAATATTAATGTTATTATATTTTACATGATAATATTAATGTTATTATTTTTTACATGATGATTATTAATGTTATTATATTTTTCATGATGATTATTAATGTTATTATATTTTACATGATGATTATTAATATTATTATATTTTACATGATGATATTAATGTTATTATATTTTACATGATGATTATTAATGTTATTATATTTTACATGATGATATTAATGTTATTATATTTTACATGATGATTATTAATGTTATTATATTTTACATGATGATTATTAATGTTATTATATTTTACATGATGATTATTAATATTATTATATTTTACATGATGATTATTAATGTTATTATATTTTACATGATGATTATTAATGTTATTATATTTTACATGATGATTATTAATGTTATTATATTTTACATGATGATTATTAATGTTATTATATTTTACATGATGATTATTAATGTTATTATATTTTACATGATGATTATTAATGTTATTATATTTTACATGATAATATTAATGTTATTATATTTTACATGATGATTATTAATGTTATTATATTTTACATGATGATTATTAATGTTATTATATTTTACATGATGATTATTAATGTTATTATATTTTACATGATAATATTAATGTTATTATATTTTACATGATGATTATTAATGTTATTATATTTTACATGATGATTATTAATGTTATTATATTTTACATGATGATTATTAATGTTATTATATTTTACATGATGATTATTAATGTTATTATATTTTACATGATGATTATTAATGTTATTATATTTTACATGATGATTATTAATGTTATTATATTTTACATGATGATTATTAATGTTATTATATTTTACATGATGATTATTAATGTTATTATATTTTACATGATGATTATTAATGTTATTATATTTTACATGATGATTATTAATGTTATTATATTTTACATGATGATTATTAATGTTATTATATTTTACATGATGATTATTAATGTTATTATATTTTACATGATGATTATTAATATTATTATATTTTACATGATGATTATTAATGTTATTATATTTTACATGATGATTATTAATGTTATTATATTTTACATGATGATTATTAATGTTATTATATTTTACATGATAATATTAATGTTATTATATTTTACATGATAATATTAATGTTATTATATTTTACATGATGATTATTAATGTTATTATATTTTACATGATGATTATTAATGTTATTATATTTTACATGATAATATTAATGTTATTATATTTTACATGATAATATTAATGTTATTATTTTTTACATGATGATTATTAATGTTATTATATTTTACATGATGATTATTAATGTTATTATATTTTACATGATGATTATTAATATTATTATATTTTACATGATGATATTAATGTTATTATATTTTACATGATGATTATTAATGTTATTATATTTTACATGATGATATTAATGTTATTATATTTTACATGATGATTATTAATGTTATTATATTTTACATGATGATTATTAATGTTATTATATTTTACATGATGATTATTAATATTATTATATTTTACATGATGATTATTAATGTTATTATATTTTACATGATGATTATTAATGTTATTATATTTTACATGATGATTATTAATGTTATTATATTTTACATGATGATTATTAATGTTATTATATTTTACATGATGATTATTAATGTTATTATATTTTACATGATGATTATTAATGTTATTATATTTTACATGATAATATTAATGTTATTATATTTTACATGATGATTATTAATGTTATTATATTTTACATGATGATTATTAATGTTATTATATTTTACATGATGATTATTAATGTTATTATATTTTACATGATAATATTAATGTTATTATATTTTACATGATGATTATTAATGTTATTATATTTTACATGATGATTATTAATGTTATTATATTTTACATGATGATTATTAATGTTATTATATTTTACATGATGATTATTAATGTTATTATATTTTACATGATGATTATTAATGTTATTATATTTTACATGATGATTATTAATGTTATTATATTTTACATGATGATTATTAATGTTATTATATTTTACATGATGATTATTAATGTTATTATATTTTACATGATGATTATTAATGTTATTATATTTTACATGATGATTATTAATGTTATTATATTTTACATGATGATATTAATGTTATTATATTTTACATGATGATTATTAATGTTATTATATTTTACATGATGATTATTAATGTTATTATATTTTACATGATGATTATTAATATTATTATATTTTACATGATGATATTAATGTTATTATATTTTACATGATGATTATTAATGTTATTATATTTTACATGATGATTATTAATGTTATTATATTTTACATGATGATTATTAATGTTATTATATTTTACATGATAATATTAATGTTATTATATTTTACATGATGATTATTAATGTTATTATATTTTACATGATGATTATTAATGTTATTATATTTTACATGATGATTATTAATGTTATTATATTTTACATGATGATTATTAATGTTATTATATTTTACATGATGATTATTAATGTTATTATATTTTACATGATGATTATTAATGTTATTATATTTTACATGATGATTATTAATGTTATTATATTTTACATGATGATTATTAATGTTATTATATTTTACATGATAATATTAATGTTATTATATTTTACATGATGATTATTAATGTTATTATATTTTACATGATGATTATTAATGTTATTATATTTTACATGATGATTATTAATGTTATTATATTTTACATGATAATATTAATGTTATTATATTTTACATGATGATTATTAATGTTAATATATTTTACATGATAATATTAATGTTATTATATTTTACATGATGATTATTAATGTTATTATATTTTACATGATGATTATTAATGTTATTATATTTTACATGATAATATTAATGTTATTATATTTTACATGATAATATTAATGTTATTATATTTTACATGATGATTATTAATGTTATTATATTTTACATGATGATTATTAATGTTATTATATTTTACATGATAATATTAATGTTATTATATTTTACATGATAATATTAATGTTATTATATTTTACATGATGATTATTAATGTTATTATATTTTACATGATGATTATTAATGTTATTATATTTTACATGATAATATTAATGTTATTATATTTTACATGATAATATTAATGTTATTATATTTTACATGATGATTATTAATGTTATTATATTTTACATGATGATTATTAATGTTATTATATTTTACATGATGATTATTAATATTATTATATTTTACATGATGATATTAATGTTATTATATTTTACATGATGATTATTAATGTTATTATATTTTACATGATGATTATTAATGTTATTATATTTTACATGATGATTATTACATGATGAATATTAATGTTATTATATTTTACATGATGATTATTAATGTTATTATATTTTTCATTGATTATATGTATTATATTTTACATGATATTATTAATGTTATTATATTTTACATGATGATATTAATGTTATTATATTTTACATGATGATTATTAATGTTATTATATTTTACATGATGATTATTAATGTTATTATATTTTACATGATGATATTAATGTTATTATATTTTACATGATGATTATTAATGTTATTATATTTTACATGATGATTATTAATGTTATTATATTTTACATGATGATTATTAATGTTATTATATTTTACATGATGATTATTAATGTTATTATATTTTACATGATGATTATTAATGTTATTATATTTTACATGATGATTATTAATGTTATTATATTTTACATGATAATATTAATGTTATTATATTTTACATGATGATTATTAATGTTATTATATTTTACATGATGATTATTAATGTTATTATATTTTACATGATAATATTAATATTATTATATTTTACATGATAATATTAATGTTATTATATTTTACATGATAATATTAATGTTATTATATTTTACATGATGATTATTAATGTTATTATATTTTACATGATAATATTAATATTATTATATTTTACATGATAATATTAATGTTATTATATTTTACATGATGATTATTAATGTTATTATATTTTACATGATGATATTAATGTTATTATATTTTACATGATAATATTAATGTTATTATATTTTACATGATAATATTAATATTATTATATTTTACATGATGATTATTAATGTTATTATATTTTACATGATGATATTAATGTTATTATATTTTACATGATAATATTAATGTTATTATATTTTACATGATAATATTAATGTTATTATATTTTACATGATAATATTAATGTTATTATATTTTACATGATAATATTAATATTATTATATTTTACATGATAATATTAATGTTATTATATTTTACATGATGATATTAATGTTATTATATTTTACATGATATTATTAATGTTATTATATTTTACATGATGATATTAATATTATTATATTTTACATGATGATTATTAATGTTATTATATTTTACATGATGATTATTAATGTTATTATATTTTACATGATGATTATTAATATTATTATATTTTACATGATAATAT
>NC_136501.1:113097464-113138474 GCF_053919585.1 Euprymna scolopes
ATGTTATTATATTTTACATGATGATATTAATGTTATTATATTTTACATGATGATTATTAATGTTATTATATTTTACATGATGATATTAATGTCATTATATTTTACATGATGATTATTAATGTTTTTATATTTTACATGATGATTATTAATGTTATTATATTTTACATGATGATTATTAATATTATTATATTTTACATGATGATATTAATGTTATTATATTTTACATGATGATATTAATGTTATTATATTTTACATGATGATTATTAATGTTATTATATTTTACATGATGATATTAATGTTATTATATTTTACATGATGATATTAATGTTATTATATTTTACATGATGATTATTAATGTTATTATATTTTACATGATGATATTAATGTTATTATATTTTACATGATGATATTAATGTTATTATATTTTACATGATGATTATTAATGTTATTATATTTTACATGATGATATTAATGTTATTATATTTTACATGATGATATTAATGTTATTATATTTTACATGATGATTATTAATGTTATTATATTTTACATGATGATTATTAATGTTATTATATTTTACATGATGATTATTAATGTTATTATATTTTACATGATGATTATTAATGTTATTATATTTTACATGATGATATTAATGTTATTATATTTTACATGATGATATTAATGTTATTATATTTTACATGATGATTATTAATGTTATTATATTTTACATGATGATATTAATGTTATTATATTTTACATGATGATATTAATGTTATTATATTTTACATGATGATTATTAATGTTATTATATTTTACATGATGATTATTAATGTTATTATATTTTACATGATGATATTAATGTTATTATATTTTACATGATGATTATTAATGTTATTATATTTTACATGATGATATTAATGTTATTATATTTTACATGATGATATTAATGTTATTATATTTTACATGATGATTATTAATGTTATTATATTTTACATGATGATATTAATGTTATTATATTTTACATGATGATTATTAATGTTATTATATTTTACATGATGATTATTAATGTTATTATATTTTACATGATGATATTAATGTTATTATATTTTACATGATGATATTAATGTTATTATATTTTACATGATGATATTAATGTTATTATATTTTACATGATGATTATTAATGTTATTATATTTTACATGATGATTATTAATGTTATTATATTTTACATGATGATATTAATGTTATTATATTTTACATGATGATATTAATGTTATTATATTTTACATGATGATATTAATGTTATTATATTTTACATGATGATTATTAATATTATTATATTTTACATGATGATTATTAATGTTATTATATTTTACATGATGATATTAATGTTATTATATTTTACATGATGATATTAATGTTATTATATTTTACATGATGATTATTAATGTTATTATATTTTACATGATGATTATTAATGTTATTATATTTTACATGATGATTATTAATGTTATTATATTTTACATGATGATATTAATGTTATTATATTTTACATGATGATATTAATGTTATTATATTTTACATGATGATATTAATGTTATTATATTTTACATGATGATTATTAATGTTATTATATTTTACATGATGATTATTAATGTTATTATATTTTACATGATGATATTAATGTTATTATATTTTACATGATGATATTAATGTTATTATATTTTACATGATGATTATTAATGTTATTATATTTTACATGATGATATTAATGTTATTATATTTTACATGATGATTATTAATGTTATTATATTTTACATGATGATTATTAATGTTATTATATTTTACATGATGATATTAATGTTATTATATTTTACATGATGATTATTAATGTTATTATATTTTACATGATGATATTAATGTTATTATATTTTACATGATGATTATTAATGTTATTATATTTTACATGATGATTATTAATGTTATTATATTTTACATGATGATATTAATGTTATTATATTTTACATGATGATATTAATGTTATTATATTTTACATGATGATATTAATGTTCATTATATTTTACATGATGATTATTAATGTTATTATATTTTACATGATGATTATTAATGTCATTATATTTTACATGATGATTATTAATGTTATTATATTTTACATGATGATATTAATGTTATTATATTTTACATGATGATATTAATGTTATTATATTTTACATGATGATTATTAATGTTATTATATTTTACATGATGATTATTAATATTATTATATTTTACATGATGATTATTAATGTCATTATATTTTACATGATGATTATTAATGTTATTATATTTTACATGATGATATTAATGTTATTATATTTTACATGATGATTATTAATGTTATTATATTTTACATTATAATATTAATGTCATTATATTTTACATGATGATTATTAATGTCATTATATTTTACATGATATTATTAATGTTATTATATTTTACATGATGATTATTAATATTATTATATTTTACATGATGATTATTAATGTTATTATATTTTACATGATGATTATTAATGTTATTATATTTTACATGATGATTATTAATGTCATTATATTTTACATGATGATTATTAATATTATTATATTTTACATGATGATTATTAATGTCATTATATTTTACATGATGATTATTAATGTTATTATATTTTACATGATGATTATTAATGTTATTATATTTTACATGATACTATTAATGTTATTATATTTTACATGATGATTATTAATGTCATTATATTTTACATGATGATATTAATGTTATTATATTTTACATGATGATATTAATGTTATTATATTTTACATGATGATATTAATGTTATTATATTTTACATGATGATTATTAATGTTATTATATTTTACATGATGATTATTAATGTTATTATATTTTACATGATGATTATTAATGTTATTATATTTTACATGATGATTATTAATATTATTATATTTTACATGATGATTATTAATGTTATTATATTTTACATGATGATTATTAATGTCATTATATTTTACATGATACTATTAATGTTATTATATTTTACATGATGATATTAATGTTATTATATTTTACATGATGATTATTAATGTCATTATATTTTACATGATGATATTAATGTTATTATATTTTACATGATGATTATTAATGTTATTATATTTTACATGATGATATTAATGTTATTATATTTTACATGATGATATTAATGTTATTATATTTTACATGATGATATTAATGTTATTATATTTTACATGATGATTATTAATGTTATTATATTTTACATGATGATATTAATGTTATTATATTTTACATGATGATATTAATGTTATTATATTTTACATGATGATTATTAATGTTATTATATTTTACATGATGATTATTAATGTTATTATAATTTACATGATGATATTAATGTTATTATATTTTACATGATGATATTAATGTCATTATATTTTACATGATGATATTAATATTATTATATTTTACATGATGATATTAATGTTATTATATTTTATATGATGATATTAATGTTATTATATTTTACATGATAATATTAATGTTATTATATTTTATATGATGATATTAATATTATTATATTTTATATGATGATATTAATATTATTATATTTTACATGATGATATTAATATTATTATATTTTACATGATAATATTAATATTATTATATTTTACATGATGATATTAATATTATTATATTTTACATGATAATATTAATATTATTATATGTTACATGATGATATTAATATTATTATATTTTACATGATAATATTAATGTCATTATATTTTACATGATGATTATTAATGTTATTATATTTTACATGATGATATTAATGTTATTATATTTTACATGATAATATTAATGTTATTATATTTTACATGATGATTATTAATGTTATTATATTTTACATGATGATATTAATGTTATTATATTTTACATGATGATATTAATGTTATTATATTTTACATGATGATTATTAATGTTATTATATTTTACATGATGATTATTAATGTTATTATATTTTACATGATGATTATTAATGTTATTATATTTTACATGATGATATTAATGTTATTATATTTTACATAATGATATTAATGTTATTATATTTTACATGATGATATTAATGTTATTATATTTTACATGATGATTATTAATATTATTATATTTTACATGATGATTATTAATGTTATTATATTTTACATGATGATATTAATGTTATTATATTTTACATGATGATATTAATGTTATTATATTTTACATGATGATTATTAATGTTATTATATTTTACATGATGATTATTAATGTTATTATATTTTACATGATGATATTAATGTTATTATATTTTACATGATGATATTAATGTTATTATATTTTACATGATGATATTAATGTTATTATATTTTACATGATGATATTAATGTTATTATATTTTACATGATGATTATTAATATTATTATATTTTACATGATGATTATTAATGTTATTATATTTTACATGATGATATTAATGTTATTATATTTTACATGATGATATTAATGTTATTATATTTTACATGATGATTATTAATGTTATTATATTTTACATGATGATATTAATGTCATTATATTTTACATGATGATTAATTATGTTATTATATTTTACATGATGATTATTAATGTTATTATATTTTACATGATGATATTAATGTTATTATATTTTACATGATGATTATTAATATTATTATATTTTACATAGTGATATTAATGTTATTATATTTTACATGATGATTATTAATGTTATTATATTTTACATGATGATATTAATGTTATTATATTTTACATGATGATATTAATGTTATTATATTTTACATGATGATTATTAATGTTATTATATTTTACATGATGATATTAATGTTATTATATTTTACATGATGATATTAATGTTATTATATTTTACATGATGATATTAATGTCATTATATTTTACATGATGATTATTAATATTATTATATTTTACATGATGATTATTAATGTCATTATATTTTACATGATGATATTAATGTTATTATATTTTACATGATGATTATTAATGTTATTATATTTTACATGATGATTATTAATGTCATTATATTTTACATGATGATTATTAATATTATTATATTTTACATGATGATTATTAATGTCATTATATTTTACATGATGATATTAATGTCATTATATTTTACATGATGATTATTAATATTATTATATTTTACATGATGATTATTAATGTCATTATATTTTACATGATAATATTAATGTTATTATATTTTACATGATGATTATTAATGTCATTATATTTTACATGATGATTATTAATGTTATTATATTTTACATGATGATTATTAATGTTATTATATTTTACATGATGATTATTAATGTTATTATATTTTACATGATACTATTAATGTTATTATATTTTACATGATGATATTAATGTTATTATATTTTACATGATGATTATTAATGTTATTATATTTTACATGATGATTATTAATGTTATTATATTTTACATGATGATTATTAATGTTATTATATTTTACATGATACTATTAATGTTATTATATTTTACATGATGATATTAATGTTATTATATTTTACATGATGATTATTAATGTTATTATATTTTACATGATGATATTAATGTTATTATATTTTACATGATGATTATTAATGTCATTATATTTTACATGATGATTATTAATGTTATTATATTTTACATGATGATTATTAATGTTATTATATTTTACATGATACTATTAATGTTATTATATTTTACATGATGATATTAATGTTATTATATTTTACATGATGATATTAATGTTATTATATTTTACATGATGATATTAATGTTATTATATTTTACATGATGATTATTAATGTCATTATATTTTACATGATGATATTAATGTTATTATATTTTACATGATGATATTAATGTTATTATATTTTACATGATGATATTAATGTTATTATATTTTACATGATGATTATTAATGTTATTATATTTTACATGATGATTATTAATGTTATTATATTTTACATGATGATTATTAATGTTATTATATTTTACATGATGATTATTAATGTTATTATATTTTACATGATACTATTAATGTTATTATATTTTACATGATGATTATTAATGTTATTATATTTTACATGATGATTATTAATGTTATTATATTTTACATGATGATTATTAATATTATTATATTTTACATGATGATTATTAATGTTATTATATTTTACATGATGATTATTAATGTCATTATATTTTACATGATACTATTAATGTTATTATATTTTACATGATGATTATTAATGTCATTATATTTTACATGATAATATTAATGTTATTATATTTTACATGATGATTATTAATGTCATTATATTTTACATGATGATATTAATGTTATTATATTTTACATGATGATTATTAATGTTATTATATTTTACATGATGATTATTAATGTTATTATATTTTACATGATGATATTAATGTCATTATATTTTACATGATGATATTAATGTTATTATATTTTACATGATGATTATTAATGTTATTATATTTTACATGATGATATTAATGTTATTATATTTTACATGATGATATTAATGTTATTATATTTTACATGATGATATTAATGTTATTATATTTTACATGATGATTATTAATGTCATTATATTTTACATGATGATATTAATGTTATTATATTTTACATGATGATTATTAATGTCATTATATATTACATGATGATATTAATGTTATTATATTTTACATGATGATTATTAATGTCATTATATTTTACATGATGATATTAATGTTATTATATTTTACATGATGATTATTAATGTTATTATATTTTACATGATGATATTAATGTTATTATATTTTACATGATGATATTAATGTTATTATATTTTACATGATGATATTAATGTTATTATATTTTACATGATGATTATTAATGTTATTATATTTTACATGATGATATTAATGTTATTATATTTTACATGATGATATTAATGTTATTATATTTTACATGATGATTATTAATGTTATTATATTTTACATGATGATTATTAATGTTATTATAATTTACATGATGATATTAATGTTATTATATTTTACATGATGATATTAATGTCATTATATTTTACATGATGATATTAATGTTATTATATTTTATATGATGATATTAATGTTATTATATTTTACATGATAATATTAATGTTATTATATTTTATATGATGATATTAATATTATTATATTTTATATGATGATATTAATATTATTATATTTTACATGATGATATTAATATTATTATATTTTACATGATAATATTAATATTATTATATTTTACATGATGATATTAATATTATTATATTTTACATGATAATATTAATATTATTATATGTTACATGATGATATTAATATTATTATATTTTACATGATAATATTAATGTCATTATATTTTACATGATGATTATTAATGTTATTATATTTTACATGATGATATTAATGTTATTATATTTTACATGATAATATTAATGTTATTATATTTTACATGATGATATTAATGTTATTATATTTTACATGATGATATTAATGTTATTATATTTTACATGATGATATTAATGTTATTATATTTTACATGATGATTATTAATGTTATTATATTTTACATGATGATATTAATGTTATTATATTTTACATGATGATATTAATGTTATTATATTTTACATGATGATTATTAATGTTATTATATTTTACATGATGATTATTAATGTTATTATAATTTACATGATGATATTAATGTTATTATATTTTACATGATGATATTAATGTCATTATATTTTACATGATGATATTAATATTATTATATTTTACATGATGATATTAATGTTATTATATTTTATATGATGATATTAATGTTATTATATTTTACATGATAATATTAATGTTATTATATTTTATATGATGATATTAATATTATTATATTTTATGTGATGATATTAATATTATTATATTTTACATGATGATATTAATATTATTATATTTTACATGATAATATTAATATTATTATATTTTACATGATGATATTAATATTATTATATTTTACATGATAATATTAATATTATTATATGTTACATGATGATATTAATATTATTATATTTTACATGATAATATTAATGTCATTATATTTTACATGATGATTATTAATGTTATTATATTTTACATGATGATATTAATGTTATTATATTTTACATGATAATATTAATGTTATTATATTTTACATGATAATATTAATGTTATTATATTTTACATGATAATATTAATATTATTATATTTTACATGATAATATTAATATTATTATTGTTTACATGATGATATTAATGTTATTATATTTTACATGATGATATTAATGTCATTATATTTTACATGATAATATTAATGTTATTATATTTTACATGATAATATTAATATTATTATATTTTACATGATGATATTAATATTATTATATTTTACATGATGATATTAATGTTATTATATTTTACATGATGATATTAATGTTATTATATTTTACATGATGATATTAATGTTATTATATTTTACATGATGATTATTAATGTTATTATATTTTACATGATGATATTAATGTTATTATATTTTACATGATGATTATTAATGTTATTATATTTTACATGATGATTATTAATGTTATTATATTTTACATGATGATATTAATGTTATTATATTTTACATGATGATATTAATGTTATTATATTTTACATGATGATTATTAATGTTATTATATTTTACATGATGATTATTAATGTTATTATATTTTACATGATGATTATTAATGTTATTATATTTTACATGATGATATTAATGTTATTATATTTTACATGATGATATTAATGTTATTATATTTTACATGATGATATTAATGTTATTATATTTTACATGATGATTATTAATATTATTATATTTTACATGATGATTATTAATGTTATTATATTTTACATGATGATATTAATGTTATTATATTTTACATGATGATATTAATGTCATTATATTTTACATGATGATTATTAATATTATTATATTTTACATGATGATTATTAATGTCATTATATTTTACATGATGATTATTAATGTTATTATATTTTACATGATGATTATTAATGTTATTATATTTTACATGATGATTATTAATGTTATTATATTTTACATGATGATTATTAATGTTATTATATTTTACATGATGATTATTAATGTTATTATATTTTACATGATGATTATTAATGTCATTATATTTTACATGATACTATTAATGTTATTATATTTTACATGATGATATTAATGTTATTATATTTTACATGATGATTATTAATGTCATTATATTTTACATGATGATATTAATGTTATTATATTTTACATGATGATTATTAATGTTATTATATTTTACATGATGATATTAATGTTATTATATTTTACATGATGATATTAATGTTATTATATTTTACATGATGATATTAATGTCATTATATTTTACATGATGATTATTAATGTTATTATATTTTACATGATGATATTAATGTTATTATATTTTACATGATGATATTAATGTTATTATATTTTACATGATGATTATTAATGTTATTATATTTTACATGATGATTATTAATGTTATTATAATTTACATGATGATATTAATGTTATTATATTTTACATGATGATATTAATGTCATTATATTTTACATGATGATATTAATGTTATTATATTTTATATGATGATATTAATGTTATTATATTTTACATGATAATATTAATGTTATTATATTTTATATGATGATATTAATATTATTATATTTTATATGATGATATTAATATTATTATATTTTACATGATGATATTAATATTATTATATTTTACATGATAATATTAATATTATTATATTTTACATGATGATATTAATATTATTATATTTTACATGATAATATTAATATTATTATATGTTACATGATGATATTAATATTATTATATTTTACATGATAATATTAATGTCATTATATTTTACATGATGATTATTAATGTTATTATATTTTACATGATGATATTAATGTTATTATATTTTACATGATAATATTAATGTTATTATATTTTACATGATGATATTAATGTTATTATATTTTACATGATGATATTAATGTTATTATATTTTACATGATGATATTAATGTTATTATATTTTACATGATGATTATTAATGTTATTATATTTTACATGATGATATTAATGTTATTATATTTTACATGATGATATTAATGTTATTATATTTTACATGATGATTATTAATGTTATTATATTTTACATGATGATTATTAATGTTATTATAATTTACATGATGATATTAATGTTATTATATTTTACATGATGATATTAATGTCATTATATTTTACATGATGATATTAATGTTATTATATTTTACATGATGATATTAATGTTATTATATTTTACATGATGATATTAATGTTATTATATTTTACATGATGATATTAATGTTATTATATTTTACATGATGATATTAATGTTATTATATTTTACATGATGATTATTAATGTTATTATATTTTACATGATGATTATTAATGTTATTATATTTTACATGATGATTATTAATGTTATTATATTTTACATGATGATATTAATGTTATTATATTTTACATGATGATTATTAATGTTATTATATTTTACATGATGATTATTAATGTTATTATATTTTACATGATGATTATTAATATTATTATATTTTACATGATGATTATTAATGTTATTATATTTTACATGATGATTATTAATGTTATTATATTTTACATGATGATTATTAATGTTATTATATTTTACATGATGATTATTAATGTCATTATATTTTACATGATGATTATTAATGTCATTATATTTTACATGATGATATTAATGTCATTATATTTTACATGATGATTATTAATGTTATTATATTTTACATGATAATATTAATGTTATTATATTTTACATGATGATATTAATGTTATTATATTTTACATGATGATTATTAATGTTATTATATTTTACATGATGATTATTAATATTATTATATTTTACATGATGATTATTAATGTCATTATATTTTACATGATGATATTAATGTTATTATATTTTACATGATGATATTAATGTTATTATATTTTACATGATGATATTAATGTTATTATATTTTACATGATGATTATTAATGTTATTATATTTTACATGATGATTATTAATGTTATTATATTTTACATGATGATATTAATGTTATTATATTTTACATGATGATTATTAATGTTATTATATTTTACATGATTATTATTAATGTTATTATATTTTACATGATGATATTAATGTTATTATATTTTACATGATGATTATTAATGTCATTATATTTTACATGATGATTATTAATGTTATTATATTTTACATGATGATTATTAATGTTATTATATTTTACATGATGATATTAATGTTATTATATTTTACATGATGATTATTAATGTTATTATATTTTACATGATGATTATTAATGTTATTATATTTTACATGATGATTATTAATGTTATTATATTTTACATGATGATATTAATGTTAATATATTTTACATGATGATTATTAATGTTATTATATTTTACATGATGATATTAATGTTATTATATTTTACATGATGATATTAATATTATTATATTTTACATGATGATATTAATGTTATTATATTTTACATGATGATATTAATGTTATTATATTTTACATGATGATTATTAATGTTATTATATTTTACATGATGATTATTAATATTATTATATTTTACATGATGATATTAATGTTATTATATTTTACATGATGATTATTAATGTCATTATATTTTACATGATGATTATTAATGTCATTATATTTTACATGATGATTATTAATGTTAATATATTTTACATGATGATTATTAATGTTATTATATTTTACATGATGATTATTAATGTTATTATATTTTACATGATGATTATTAATGTTATTATATTTTACATGATGATTATTAATGTTATTATATTTATATGATGATTATTAATGTCATTATATTTTACATGATGATTATTAATGTTATTATATTTTACATGATGATTATTAATGTTATTATATTTTACATGATGATTATTAATGTCATTATATTTTACATGATGATTATTAATGTTATTATATTTTACATGATGATTATTAATGTCATTATATTTTACATGATGATTATTAATGTTAATATATTTTACATGATGATTATTAATGTTATTATATTTTACATGATGATTATTAATGTTATTATATTTATATGATGATTATTAATGTCATTATATTTTACATGATGATTATTAATGTTATTATATTTTACATGATGATTATTAATGTTATTATATTTTACATGATGATTATTAATGTTATTATATTTTACATGATGATTATTAATGTCATTATATTTTACATGATGATTATTAATGTCATTATATTTTACATGATGATTATTAATGTTAATATATTTTACATGATGATTATTAATGTCATTATATTTTACATGATGATTATTAATGTTATTATATTTTACATGATGATTATTAATGTTATTATATTTTACATGATGATTATTAATGTTATTATATTTTACATGATGATTATTAATGTTATTATATTTTACATGATGATTATTAATGTCATTATATTTTACATGATGATTATTAATGTTATTATATTTTACATGATGATTATTAATGTTATTATATTTTACATGATGATTATTAATGTTATTATATTTTACATGATGATTATTAATATTATTATATTTTACATGATGATTATTAATGTTATTATATTTTACATGATGATATTAATGTCATTATATTTTACATGATGATTATTAATGTTATTATATTTTACATGATGATTATTAATGTCATTATATTTTACATGATGATTATTAATGTTAATATATTTTACATGATGATTATTAATGTTATTATATTTTACATGATGATTATTAATGTTATTATATTTTACATGATGATATTAATGTTATTATATTTTACATGATGATTATTAATGTTATTATATTTTACATGATGATTATTAATGTCATTATATTTTACATGATGATTATTAATGTTAATATATTTTACATGATGATTATTAATGTTATTATATTTTACATGATGATTATTAATGTTATTATATTTTACATGATGATTATTAATGTTATTATATTTTACATGATGATTATTAATGTTATTATATTTTACATGATTATTATTAATGTTATTATATTTTACATGATGATTATTAATGTCATTATATTTTACATGATGATTATTAATATTATTATATTTTACATGATGATTATTAATGTCATTATATTTTACATGATGATTATTAATATTATTATATTTTACATGATGATTATTAATGTTAATATATTTTACATGATGATTATTAATGTCATTATATTTTACATGATGATTATTAATGTTATTATATTTTACATGATGATTATTAATGTCATTATATTTTACATGATGATTATTAATGTCATTATATTTTACATGATGATTATTAATGTTATTATATTTTACATGATGATTATTAATATTATTATATTTTACATGATGATTATTAATGTCATTATATTTTACATGATGATTATTAATGTCATTATATTTTACATGATGATTATTAATGTTATTATATTTTACATGATGATATTAATGTTATTATATTTTACATGATAATATTAATATTATTATATTTTACATGATGATTATTAATGTCATTATATTTTACATGATGATTATTAATGTTATTATATTTTACATGATGATTATTAATGTTATTATATTTTACATGATGATTATTAATGTCATTATATTTTACATGATGATTATTAATGTTATTATATTTTACATGATGATTATTAATGTTATTATATTTTACATGATGATTATTAATATTATTATATTTTACATGATGATTATTAATGTTATTATATTTTACATGATGATTATTAATGTCATTATATTTTACATGATGATTATTAATGTCATTATATTTTACATGATGATTATTAATGTTATTATATTTTACATGATGATTATTAATGTTATTATATTTTACATGATGATTATTAATGTCATTATATTTTACATGATGATATTAATGTTATTATATTTTACATGATAATATTAATATTATTATATTTTACATGATGATTATTAATGTCATTATATTTTACATGATGATTATTAATGTCATTATATTTTACATGATGATTATTAATGTTATTATATTTTACATGATGATTATTAATGTTATTATATTTTACATGATGATATTAATGTTATTATATTTTACATGATAATATTAATATTATTATATTTTACATGATGATTATTAATGTCATTATATTTTACATGATGATTATTAATGTCATTATATTTTACATGATGATTATTAATGTTATTATATTTTACATGATGATTATTAATATTATTATATTTTACATGATGATTATTAATGTCATTATATTTTACATGATGATTATTAATGTCATTATATTTTACATGATGATTATTAATGTTATTATATTTTACATGATGATATTAATGTTATTATATTTTACATGATAATATTAATATTATTATATTTTACATGATGATTATTAATGTCATTATATTTTACATGATGATTATTAATGTTATTATATTTTACATGATGATTATTAATGTTATTATATTTTACATGATGATTATTAATGTCATTATATTTTACATGATGATTATTAATGTTATTATATTTTACATGATGATTATTAATGTTATTATATTTTACATGATGATTATTAATATTATTATATTTTACATGATGATTATTAATGTTATTATATTTTACATGATGATTATTAATGTCATTATATTTTACATGATGATTATTAATGTCATTATATTTTACATGATGATTATTAATGTTATTATATTTTACATGATGATTATTAATGTTATTATATTTTACATGATGATTATTAATGTCATTATATTTTACATGATAATATTAATGTTATTATATTTTACATGATGATTATTAATGTCATTATATTTTACATGATGATATTAATGTCATTATATTTTACATGATGATTATTAATGTTATTATATTTTACATGATGATTATTAATGTTATTATATTTTACATGATAATATTAATGTTATTATATTTTACATGATGATATTAATGTTATTATATTTTACATGATGATATTAATGTTATTATATTTTACATGATGATTATTAATGTTATTATATTTTACATGATGATATTAATGTTATTATATTTTACATGATGATATTAATGTTATTATATTTTACATGATGATTATTAATGTTATTATATTTTACATGATAATATTAATGTTATTATATTTTACATGATGATTATTAATGTCATTATATTTTACATGATGATTATTAATGTCATTATATTTTACATGATGATTATTAATGTTATTATATTTTACATGATGATTATTAATGTTATTATATTTTACATGATGATTATTAATGTCATTATATTTTACATGATAATATTAATGTTATTATATTTTACATGATGATTATTAATGTCATTATATTTTACATGATGATATTAATGTCATTATATTTTACATGATGATTATTAATGTTATTATATTTTACATGATGATTATTAATGTTATTATATTTTACATGATAATATTAATGTTATTATATTTTACATGATGATATTAATGTTATTATATTTTACATGATGATATTAATGTTATTATATTTTACATGATGATTATTAATGTTATTATATTTTACATGATGATATTAATGTTATTATATTTTACATGATGATATTAATGTTATTATATTTTACATGATGATTATTAATGTTATTATATTTTACATGATAATATTAATGTTATTATATTTTACATGATGATATTAATGTCATTATATTTTACATGATGATATTAATGTCATTATATTTTACATGATGATTATTAATGTCATTATATTTTACATGATGATTATTAATGTTATTATATTTTACATGATGATTATTAATGTTATTATATTTTACATGATGATTATTAATGTCATTATATTTTACATGATGATTATTAATGTTATTATATTTTACATGATGATTATTAATGTTATTATATTTTACATGATAATATTAATGTTATTATATTTTACATGAAGATATTAATGTCATTATATTTTACATGATGATATTAATGTCATTATATTTTACATGATGATTATTAATGTCATTATATTTTACATGATGATTATTAATGTTATTATATTTTACATGATGATTATTAATGTTATTATATTTTACATGATAATATTAATGTTATTATATTTTACATGATGATATTAATGTCATTATATTTTACATGATGATATTGATGTCATTATATTTTACATGATGATATTAATGTCATTATATTTTACATGATAATATTAATGTTATTATATTTTACATGATGATTATTAATGTTATTATATTTTACATGATGATTATTAATGTTATTATATTTTACATGATGATTATTAATGTCATTATATTTTACATGATGATATTAATGTCATTATATTTTACATGATAATATTAATGTTATTATATTTTACATGATGATATTAATGTCATTATATTTTACATGATGATTATTAATGTCATTATATTTTACATGATGATTATTAATGTTATTATATTTTACATGATGATTATTAATGTTATTATATTTTACATGATGATATTAATGTTATTATATTTTACATGATGATATTAATGTTATTATATTTTACATGATGATTATTAATGTTATTATATTTTACATGATAATATTAATGTTATTATATTTTACATGATGATATTAATGTCATTATATTTTACATGATGATATTAATGTCATTATATTTTACATGATGATTATTAATGTCATTATATTTTACATGATGATTATTAATATTATTATATTTTACATGATGATTATTAATGTTATTATATTTTACATGATGATTATTAATGTTATTATATTTTACATGATGATTATTAATGTTATTATATTTTACATGATGATATTAATGTCATTATAATTTACATGATGATTATTAATGTCATTATATTTTACATGATGATTATTAATGTCATTATATTTTACATGATGATATTAATGTCATTATATTTTACATGATGATTATTAATGTCATTATATTTTACATGATAATATTAATGTTATTATATTTTACATGATGATATTAATGTCATTATATTTTACATGATGATATTAATGTCATTATATTTTACATGATGATTATTAATGTCATTATATTTTACATGATGATTATTAATGTCATTATATTTTACATGATGATTATTAATGTTATTATATTTTACATGATGATTATTAATGTCATTATATTTTACATGATGATATTAATGTCATTATATTTTACATGATGATTATTAATGTCATTATATTTTACATGATGATTATTAATGTCATTATATTTTACATGATGATTATTAATGTTATTATATTTTACATGATGATTATTAATGTCATTATATTTTACATGATGATTATTAATGTCATTATATTTTACATGATGGTTATTAATGTCATTATATTTTACATGATGATTATTAATGTCATTATATTTTACATGATGATTATTAATGTCATTATATTTTACATGATGATTATTAATGTCATTATATTTTACATGATGATTATTAATGTCATTATATTTTACATGATGATTATTAATGTCATTATATTTTACATGATGATTATTAATGTTATTATATTTTACATGATGATTATTAATGTCATTATATTTTACATGATGATATTAATGTCATTATATTTTACATGATGATTATTAATGTCATTATATTTTACATGATGATTATTAATGTTATTATATTTTACATGATGATTATTAATGTCATTATATTTTACATGATGATATTAATGTCATTATATTTTACATGATGATTATTAATGTCATTATATTTTACATGATGATTATTAATGTTATTATATTTTACATGATGATTATTAATGTTATTATATTTTACATGATGATTATTAATGTTAATATATTTTACATGATGATTATTAATGTTATTATATTTTACATGATGATTATTAATATTATTATATTTTACATGATGATATTAATGTCATTATATTTTACATGATGATTATTAATGTTATTATATTTTACATGATGATTATTAATGTTATTATATTTTACATGATGATTATTAATATTATTATATTTTACATGATGATTATTAATGTTATTATATTTTACATGATGATTATTAATGTTATTATATTTTACATGATGATTATTAATGTCATTATATTTTACATGATGATTATTAATGTTATTATATTTTACATGATGATTATTAATGTCATTATATTTTACATGATGATTATTAATGTTATTATATTTTACATGATGATATTGATGTCATTATATTTTACATGATGATTATTAATGTTATTATATTTTACATGATGATTATTAATGTCATTATATTTTACATGATGATTATTAATGTCATTATATTTTACATGATGATTATTAATGTTATTATATTTTACATGATGATTATTAATGTCATTATATTTTACATGATGATTATTAATATTATTATATTTTACATGATGATTATTAATGTTATTATATTTTACATGATGATTATTAATGTTATTATATTTTACATGATGATTATTAATGTTATTATATTTTACATGATGATATTGATGTCATTATATTTTACATGATGATATTAATGTTATTATATTTTACATGATGATATTAATGTTATTATATTTTACATGATAATATTAATGTTATTATATTTTACATGATGATTATTAATGTCATTATATTTTACATGATGATTATTAATGTCATTATATTTTACATGATGATTATTAATGTTATTATATTTTACATGATGATTATTAATGTCATTATATTTTACATGATGATTATTAATGTCATTATATTTTACATGATGATTATTAATGTTATTATATTTTACATGATGATTATTAATATTATTATATTTTACATGATGATTATTAATGTCATTATATTTTACATGATGATTATTAATGTCATTATATTTTACATGATGATTATTAATGTTATTATATTTTACATGATGATATTAATGTCATTATATTTTACATGATGATTATTAATGTTATTATATTTTACATGATGATTATTAATGTCATTATATTTTACATGATGATTATTAATGTCATTATATTTTACATGATGATTATTAATGTTATTATATTTTACATGATGATTATTAATGTTATTATATTTTACATGATGATTATTAATGTCATTATATTTTACATGATGATTATTAATGTTATTATATTTTACATGATGATTATTAATGTTATTATATTTTACATGTTGATTATTAATATTATTATATTTTACATGATGATTATTAATGTTATTATATTTTACATGATGATTATTAATGTCATTATATTTTACATGATGATTATTAATGTCATTATATTTTACATGATGATTGTTAATGTTATTATATTTTACATGATGATTATTAATGTTATTATATTTTACATGATGATTATTAATGTCATTATATTTTACATGATGATATTAATGTTATTATATTTTACATGATGATTATTAATGTTATTATATTTTACATGATGATATTAATGTTATTATATTTTACATGATAATATTAATGTTATTATATTTTACATGATGATTATTAATGTCATTATATTTTACATGATGATATTAATGTCATTATATTTTACATGATGATTATTAATGTTATTATATTTTACATGATGATTATTAATGTTATTATATTTTACATGATGATATTAATGTTATTATATTTTACATGATGATTATTAATGTTATTATATTTTACATGATAATATTAATGTTATTATATTTTACATGATGATATTAATGTTATTATATTTTACATGATGATATTAATGTTATTATATTTTACATGATGATTATTAATGTTATTATATTTTACATGATGATATTAATGTTATTATATTTTACATGATGATATTAATGTTATTATATTTTACATGATGATTATTAATGTTATTATATTTTACATGATAATATTAATGTTATTATATTTTACATGATGATATTAATGTCATTATATTTTACATGATGATATTAATGTCATTATATTTTACATGATGATTATTAATGTCATTATATTTTACATGATGATTATTAATGTTATTATATTTTACATGATGATTATTAATGTTATTATATTTTACATGATGATTATTAATGTCATTATATTTTACATGATGATTATTAATGTTATTATATTTTACATGATTATTATTAATGTTATTATATTTTACATGATAATATTAATGTTATTATATTTTACATGATGATATTAATGTCATTATATGTTACATGATGATATTAATGTCATTATATTTTACATGATGATTATTAATGTCATTATATTTTACATGATGATTATTAATGTTATTATATTTTACATGATGATTATTAATGTTATTATATTTTACATGATGATATTAATGTTATTATATTTTACATGATAATATTAATGTTATTATATTTTACATGATGATTATTAATGTCATTATATTTTACATGATGATTATTAATGTCATTATATTTTACATGATGATTATTAATGTTATTATATTTTACATGATGATTATTAATGTCATTATATTTTACATGATGATTATTAATGTCATTATATTTTACATGATGATTATTAATGTTATTATATTTTACATGATGATTATTAATATTATTATATTTTACATGATGATTATTAATATTATTATATTTTACATGATGATTATTAATATTATTATATTTTACATGATGATTATTAATGTTATTATATTTTACATGATGATATTAATGTCATTATATTTTACATGATGATTATTAATGTTATTATATTTTACATGATGATTATTAATGTTATTATATTTTACATGATGATTATTAATGTCATTATATTTTACATGATGATTATTAATGTTATTATATTTTACATGATGATTATTAATGTCATTATATTTTACATGATGATTATTAATGTCATTATATTTTACATGATGATTATTAATGTTATTATATTTTACATGATGATATTAATGTCATTATATTTTACATGATGATTATTAATGTTATTATATTTTACATGATGATTATTAATGTCATTATATTTTACATGATGATTATTAATGTTATTATATTTTACATGATGATTATTAATGTTATTATATTTTACATGATGATTATTAATGTCATTATATTTTACATGATGATTATTAATGTTATTATATTTTACATGATGATTATTAATGTTATTATATTTTACATGATGATTATTAATATTATTATATTTTACATGATGATTATTAATGTTATTATATTTTACATGATGATTATTAATGTCATTATATTTTACATGATGATTATTAATGTCATTATATTTTACATGATGATTATTAATGTTATTATATTTTACATGATGATTATTAATGTTATTATATTTTACATGATGATTATTAATATTATTATATTTTACATGATGATTATTAATGTTATTATATTTTACATGATGATTATTAATGTTATTATATTTTACATGATGATTATTAATGTTATTATATTTTACATGATGATATTAATGTCATTATATTTTACATGATGATTATTAATGTTATTATATTTTACATGATGATTATTAATGTTATTATATTTTACATGATGATTATTAATGTTATTATATTTTACATGATGATTATTAATGTCATTATATTTTACATGATGATATTAATGTTATTATATTTTACATGATGATTATTAATGTTATTATATTTTACATGATGATATTAATGTTATTATATTTTACATGATAATATTAATGTTATTATATTTTACATGATGATTATTAATGTCATTATATTTTACATGATGATATTAATGTCATTATATTTTACATGATGATTATTAATGTTATTATATTTTACATGATGATTATTAATGTTATTATATTTTACATGATGATATTAATGTTATTATATTTTACATGATTATTATTAATGTTATTATATTTTACATGATAATATTAATGTTATTATATTTTACATGATGATATTAATGTTATTATATTTTACATGATGATATTAATGTTATTATATTTTACATGATGATTATTAATGTTATTATATTTTACATGATGATATTAATGTTATTATATTTTACATGATGATATTAATGTTATTATATTTTACATGATGATTATTAATGTTATTATATTTTACATGATGATATTAATGTCATTATATTTTACATGATGATTATTAATGTTATTATATTTTACATGATAATATTAATGTTATTATATTTTACATGATGATATTAATGTTATTATATTTTACATGATGATTATTAATGTTATTATATTTTACATGATGATATTAATGTCATTATATTTTACATGATGATTATTAATGTTATTATATTTTACATGATGATATTAATGTTATTATATTTTACATGATGATATTAATGTTATTATATTTTACATGATGATTATTAATGTTATTATATTTTACATGATGATATTAATGTCATTATATTTTACATGATGATTATTAATGTTATTATATTTTACATGATGATATTAATGTTATTATATTTTACATGATGATATTAATGTTATTATATTTTACATGATGATTATTAATGTTATTATATTTTACATGATGATATTAATGTCATTATATTTTACATGATGATTATTAATGTTATTATATTTTACATGATAATATTAATGTTATTATATTTTACATGATGATATTAATGTCATTATATTTTACATGATGATATTAATGTCATTATATTTTACATGATGATTATTAATGTCATTATATTTTACATGATGATTATTAATGTTATTATATTTTACATGATGATTATTAATGTTATTATATTTTACATGATGATTATTAATGTCATTATATTTTACATGATGATTATTAATGTTATTATATTTTACATGATGATTATTAATGTTATTATATTTTACATGATAATATTAATGTTATTATATTTTACATGATGATATTAATGTCATTATATTTTACATGATGATATTAATGTCATTATATTTTACATGATGATTATTAATGTCATTATATTTTACATGATGATTATTAATGTTATTATATTTTACATGATGATTATTAATGTTATTATATTTTACATGATAATATTAATGTTATTATATTTTACATGATGATATTAATGTCATTATATTTTACATGATGATATTGATGTCATTATATTTTACATGATGATTATTAATGTCATTATATTTTACATGATGATATTAATGTCATTATATTTTACATGATAATATTAATGTTATTATATTTTACATGATGATATTAATGTCATTATATTTTACATGATGATTTTTAATGTCATTATATTTTACATGATGATTATTAATGTTATTATATTTTACATGATGATATTAATGTCATTATATTTTACATGATGATTATTAATGTTATTATATTTTACATGATGATTATTAATGTTATTATATTTTACATGATGATATTAATGTTATTATATTTTACATGATGATATTAATGTTATTATATTTTACATGATGATTATTAATGTTATTATATTTTACATGATAATATTAATGTTATTATATTTTACATGATGATATTTATGTCATTATATTTTACATGATGATATTAATGTCATTATATTTTACATGATGATTATTAATGTTATTATATTTTACATGATGATTATTAATGTTATTATATTTTACATGATGATTATTAATGTTATTATATTTTACATGATGATTATTAATGTTATTATATTTTACATGATGATATTAATGTCATTATATTTTACATGATGATTATTAATGTCATTATATTTTACATGATGATTATTAATGTCATTATATTTTACATGATGATATTAATGTCATTATATTTTACATGATGATTATTAATGTCATTATATTTTACATGATAATATTAATGTTATTATATTTTACATGATGATATTAATGTCATTATATTTTACATGATGATATTAATGTCATTATATTTTACATGAGGATTATTAATGTCATTATATTTTACATGATGATTATTAATGTCATTATATTTTACATGATGATTATTAATGTTATTATATTTTACATGATGATTATTAATGTTATTATATTTTACATGATGATTATTAATGTTAATATATTTTACATGATGATTATTAATGTTAATATATTTTACATGATGATTATTAATGTCATTATATTTTACATGATGATTATTAATGTTATTATATTTTACATGATGATTATTAATGTTATTATATTTTACATGATGATTATTAATGTTAATATATTTTACATGATGATTATTAATGTTAATATATTTTACATGATGATTATTAATGTTATTATATTTTACATGATGATTATTAATATTATTATATTTTACATGATGATATTAATGTCATTATATTTTACATGATGATTATTAATGTTATTATATTTTACATGATGATTATTAATGTTATTATATTTTACATGATGATTATTAATGTTATTATATTTTACATGATGATTATTAATGTTATTATATTTTACATGATGATTATTAATGTCATTATATTTTACATGATGATTATTAATGTTATTATATTTTACATGATGATTATTAATGTCATTATATTTTACATGATGATATTAATGTTATTATATTTTACATGATGATTATTAATGTCATTATATTTTACATGATGATTATTAATGTTATTATATTTTACATGATGATTATTAATGTTATTATATTTTACATGATGATTATTAATGTCATTATATTTTACATGATGATTATTAATGTTATTATATTTTACATGATGATTATTAATGTTATTATATTTTACATGATGATATTAATGTCATTATATTTTACATGATGATTATTAATGTTATTATATTTTACATGATGATTATTAATGTTATTATATTTTACATGATGATTATTAATGTCATTATATTTTACATGATGATTATTAATGTTATTATATTTTACATGATGATTATTAATGTTATTATATTTTACATGATGATTATTAATGTCATTATATTTTACATGATGATTATTAATGTTAATATATTTTACATGATGATTATTAATGTTATTATATTTTACATGATGATATTAATGTTATTATATTTTACATGATGATTATTAATGTCATTATATTTTACATGATGATTATTAATGTTATTATATTTTACATGATGATTATTAATGTCATTATATTTTACATGATGATTATTAATGTTATTATATTTTACATGATGATTATTAATGTTATTATATTTTACATGATGATTATTAATGTTATTATATTTTACATGATGATATTAATGTCATTATATTTTACATGATGATTATTAATGTTATTATATTTTACATGATGATTATTAATGTTATTATATTTTACATGATGATATTAATGTCATTATATTTTACATGATGATTATTAATGTTATTATATTTTACATGATGATTATTAATGTTATTATATTTTACATGATGATTATTAATGTCATTATATTTTACATGATGATTATTAATGTTATTATATTTTACATGATGATTATTAATGTCATTATATTTTACATGATGATTATTAATGTTATTATATTTTACATGATGATATTAATGTCATTATATTTTACATGATGATTATTAATGTTATTATATTTTACATGATGATTATTAATGTTAATATATTTTACATGATGATTATTAATGTTATTATATTTTACATGATGATATTCATGTCATTATATTTTACATGATGATTATTAATGTTATTATATTTTACATGATGATATTAATGTCATTATATTTTACATGATGATTATTAATGTTATTATATTTTACATGATGATTATTAATGGTAATATATTTTACATGATGATTATTAATGTTATTATATTTTACATGATGATATTAATGTTATTATATTTTACATGATGATTATTAATGTCATAATATTTTACATGATGATATTAATGTCATTATATTTTACATGATGATTATTAATGTTAATATATTTTACATGATGATTATTAATGTTATTATATTTTACATGATGATATTAATGTTATTATATTTTACATGATGATTATTAATGTCATTATATTTTACATGATGATATTAATGTCATTATATTTTACATGATGATTATTAATGTTAATATATTTTACATGATGATTATTAATGTTATTATATTTTACATGATGATTATTAATGTTATTATATTTTACATGATGATATTAATATTATTATATTTTACATGATGATTATTAATGTCATTATATTTTACATGATGATTATTAATGTTAATATATTTTACATGATGATTATTAATGTTATTATATTTTACATGATGATATTAATGTTAATATATTTTACATGATGATTATTAATGTTAATATATTTTACATGATGATTATTAATGTTATTATATTTTACATGATGATTATTAATGTCATTATATTTTACATGATGATTATTAATGTTATTATATTTTACATGATGATTATTAATGTCATTATATTTTACATGATGATTATTAATGTTATTATATTTTACATGATGATTATTAATGTTATTATATTTTACATGATGATTATTGATGTCATTATATTTTACATGATGATATTAATGTCATTATATTTTACATGATGATTATTAATGTTAATATATTTTACATGATGATTATTAATGTTATTATATTTTACATGATGATTATTAATGTTATTATATTTTACATGATGATATTAATATTATTATATTTTACATGATGATTATTAATGTCATTATATTTTACATGATGATTATTAATGTTAATATATTTTACATGATGATTATTAATGTTATTATATTTTACATGATGATATTAATGTTAATATATTTTACATGATGATTATTAATGTTAATATATTTTACATGATGATTATTAATGTTATTATATTTTACATGATGATTATAAATGTCATTATATTTTACATGATGATATTAATGTTATTATATTTTACATGATGATTATTAATGTCATTATATTTTACATGATGATTATTAATGTTATTATATTTTACATGATGATTATTAATGTTAATATATTTTACATGATGATTATTAATGTTATTATATTTTACATGATGATTATTAATGTTATTATATTTTACATGATGATTATTAATGTCATTATATTTTACATGATGATTATTAATGTCATTATATTTTACATGATGATTATTAATGTTATTATATTTTACATGATGATTATTAATGTTATTATATTTTACATGATGATTATTAATGTTATTATATTTTACATGATATTATTAATGTTATTATATTTTACATGATGATTATTAATGTTAATATATTTTACATGATGATTATTAATGTTATTATATTTTACATGATGATTATTAATGTTAATATATTTTACATGATGATTATTAATGTTATTATATTTTACATGATGATTATTAATGTTATTATATTTTACATGATGATTATTAATGTCATTATATTTTACATGATGATTATTAATGTCATTATATTTTACATGATGATTATTAATGTTATTATATTTTACATGATGATTATTAATGTTATTATATTTTACATGATGATTATTAATGTTATTATATTTTACATGATGATTATTAATGTTATTATATTTTACATGATGATTATTAATGTCATTATATTTTACATGATGATTATTAATGTCATTATATTTTACATGATGATTATTAATGTCATTATATTTTACATGATGATTATTAATGTTATTATATTTTACATGATGATTATTAATGTTATTATATTTTACATGATGATTATTAATGTCATTATATTTTACATGATGATTATTAATATTCATTATATTTTACATGATGATTATTAATGTTATTATATTTTACATGATGATTATTAATGTCATTATATTTTACATGATGATTATTAATGTCATTATATTTTACATGATGATTATTAATGTTATTATATTTTACATGATGATTATTAATGTTATTATATTTTACATGATGATTATTAATGTCATTATATTTTACATGATGATTATTAATGTCATTATATTTTACATGATGATTATTAATGTCATTATATTTTACATGATGATATTAATGTCATTATATTTTACATGATGATTATTAATGTCATTATATTTTACATGATGATTATTAATGTTATTATATTTTACATGATGATTATTAATGTCATTATATTTTACATGATGATTATTAATGTCATTATATTTTACATGATGATTATTAATGTCATTATATTTTACATGATGATTATTAATGTCATTATATTTTACATGATGATTATTAATGTCATTATATTTTACATGATGATTATTAATGTCATTATATTTTACATGATGATTATTAATGTCATTATATTTTACATGATGATTATTAATGTTATTATATTTTACATGATGATTATTAATGTTATTATATTTTACATGATGATTATTAATGTTATTATATTTTACATGATGATTATTAATGTTATTATATTTTACATGATGATTATTAATGTAATTATATTTTACATGATGATTATTAATGTTATTATATTTTACATGATGATTATTAATGTCATTATATTTTACATGATGATTATTAATGTTATTATATTTTACATGATGATTATTAATATTATTATATTTTACATGATGATTATTAATGTTATTATATTTTACATGATGATTATTAATGTTATTATATTTTACATGATGATTATTAATGTTATTATATTTTACATGATGATTATTAATGTTATTATATTTTACATGATGATTATTAATGTTATTATATTTTACATGATGATTATTAATGTCATTATATTTTACATGATGATTATTAATGTCATTATATTTTATATGATGATTATTAATGTTATTATATTTTACATGATGATTATTAATGTTATTATATTTTACATGATGATTATTAATGTTATTATATTTTACATGATGATTATTAATATTATTATATTTTACATGATGATTATTAATGTCATTATATTTTACATGATGATTATTAATGTTATTATATTTTACATGATGATTATTAATGTCATTATATTTTACATGATGATTATTAATGTCATTATATTTTACATGATGATTATTAATGTCATTATATTTTACATGATGATTATTAATGTTATTATATTTTACATGATGATTATTAATGTTAATATATTTTACATGATGATTATTAATGTTATTATATTTTACATGATGATTATTAATGTTATTATATTTTACATGATGATTATTAATGTTAATATATTTTACATGATGATTATTAATGTCTAATATATTTTACATGATGATTATTAATGTTATTATATTTTACATGATGATTATTAATGTTATTATATTTTACATGATGATTATTAATGTCATTATATTTTACATGATGATTATTAATATTATTATATTTTACATGATGATTATTAATGTCATTATATTTTACATGATGATTATTAATGTCATTATATTTTACATGATGATTATTAATGTTAATATATTTTACATGATGATTATTAATGTTATTAAATTTTACATGATGATATTAATGTTATTATATTTTACATGATGATTATTAATGTCATTATATTTTACATGATGATATTAATGTCATTATATTTTACATGATGATTATTAATGTTAATATATTTTACATGATGATTATTAATGTCATTATATTTTACATGATGATTATTAATGTCATTATATTTTACATGATGATTATTAATGTTAATATATTTTACATGATGATTATTAATGTTATTATATTTTACATGATGATTATTAATGTTATTATATTTTACATGATGATTATTAATGTTATTATATTTTACATGATGATTATTAATGTCATTATATTTTACATGATGATTATTAATGTTATTATATTTTACATGATGATTATTAATGTTAATATATTTTACATGATGATTATTAATGTTATTATATTTTACATGATAATATTAATGTTATTATATTTTACATGATGATTATTAATGTTATTATATTTTACATGATGATTATTAATGTTATTATATTTTACATGATGATTATTAATGTTATTATATTTTACATGATATTATTAATGTTATTATATTTTACATGATGATTATTAATGTTATTATATTTTACATGATATTATTAATGTTATTATATTTTACATGATGATTATTAATGTTATTATATTTTACATGATGATTATTAATGTTATTATATTTTACATGATGATTATTAATGTTATTATATTTTACATGATGATTATTAATGTTATTATATTTTACATGATGATTATTAATGTTATTATATTTTACATGATGATTATTAATGTTATTATATTTTACATGATGATTATTAATGTTATTATATTTTACATGATATTATTAATGTTATTATATTTTACATGATGATTATTAATGTTATTATATTTTACATGATGATTATTAATGTTATTATATTTTACATGATGATTATTAATGTTATTATATTTTACATGATGATTATTAATGTTATTATATTTTACATGATGATTATTAATGTTATTATATTTTACATGATGATTATTAATGTTATTATATTTTACATGATGATTATTAATGTTATTATATTTTACATGATGATTATTAATGTTATTATATTTTACATGATGATTATTAATGTTATTATATTTTACATGATGATTATTAATGTTATTATATTTTACATGATGATTATTAATGTTATTATATTTTACATGATATTATTAATGTTATTATATTTTACATGATGATTATTAATGTTATTATATTTTACATGATGATTATTAATGTTATTATATTTTACATGATGATTATTAATGTTATTATATTTTACATGATGATTATTAATGTTATTATATTTTACATGATGATTATTAATGTTATTATATTTTACATGATGATTATTAATGTTATTATATTTTACATGATGATTATTAATGTTATTATATTTTACATGATGATTATTAATGTTATTATATTTTACATGATGATTATTAATGTTATTATATTTTACATGATGATTATTAATGTTATTATATTTTACATGATGATTATTAATGTTATTATATTTTACATGATGATTATTAATGTTATTATATTTTACATGATATTATTAATGTTATTATATTTTACATGATGATTATTAATGTTATTATATTTTACATGATGATTATTAATGTTATTATATTTTACATGATGATTATTAATGTTATTATATTTTACATGATGATTATTAATGTTATTATATTTTACATGATGATTATTAATGTTATTATATTTTACATGATGATTATTAATGTTATTATATTTTACATGATGATTATTAATGTTATTATATTTTACATGATGATTATTAATGTTATTATATTTTACATGATGATTATTAATGTTATTATATTTTACATGATGATTATTAATGTTATTATATTTTACATGATGATTATTAATGTTATTATATTTTACATGATGATTATTAATGTTATTATATTTTACATGATGATTATTAATGTTATTATATTTTACATGATGATTATTAATGTTATTATATTTTACATGATGATTATTAATGTTATTATATTTTACATGATGATTATTAATGTTATTATATTTTACATGATGATTATTAATGTTATTATATTTTACATGATGATTATTAATGTTATTATATTTTACATGATGATTATTAATGTTATTATATTTTACATGATGATTATTAATATTATTATATTTTACATGATGATTATTAATGTTATTATATTTTACATGATGATTATTAATGTTATTATATTTTACATGATGATTATTAATGTTATTATATTTTACATGATGATTATTAATGTTATTATATTTTACATGATGATTATTAATGTTATTATATTTTACATGATGATTATTAATGTTATTATATTTTACATGATGATTATTAATGTTATTATATTTTACATGATGATTATTAATGTTATTATATTTTACATGATGATTATTAATGTTATTATATTTTACATGATGATTATTAATGTTATTATATTTTACATGATGATTATTAATGTTATTATATTTTACATGATGATTATTAATGTTATTATATTTTACATGATGATTATTAATGTTATTATATTTTACATGATGATTATTAATGTTATTATATTTTACATGATGATTATTAATGTTATTATATTTTACATGATGATTATTAATGTTATTATATTTTACATGATGATTATTAATGTTATTATATTTTACATGATGATTATTAATGTTATTATATTTTACATGATGATTATTAATGTTATTATATTTTACATGATGATTATTAATGTTATTATATTTTACATGATGATTATTAATGTTATTATATTTTACATGATGATTATTAATGTTATTATATTTTACATGATGATTATTAATGTTATTATATTTTACATGATGATTATTAATGTTATTATATTTTACATGATGATTATTAATGTTATTATATTTTACATGATGATTATTAATGTTATTATATTTTACATGATGATTATTAATGTTATTATATTTTACATGATGATTATTAATGTTATTATATTTTACATGATGATTATTAATGTTATTATATTTTACATGATGATATTAATGTTATTATATTTTACATGATGATTATTAATGTTATTATATTTTACATGATGATTATTAATGTTATTATATTTTACATGATGATTATTAATGTTATTATATTTTACATGATGATTATTAATGTTATTATATTTTACATGATGATTATTAATATTATTATATTTTACATGATGATTATTAATGTTATTATATTTTACATGATGATTATTAATGTTATTATATTTTACATGATGATTATTAATGTTATTATATTTTACATGATGATTATTAATGTTATTATATTTTACATGATGATATTAATGTTATTATATTTTACATGATGATTATTAATGTTATTATATTTTACATGATGATTATTAATGTTATTATATTTTACATGATGATTATTAATGTTATTATATTTTACATGATGATTATTAATGTTATTATATTTTACATGATGATTATTAATGTTATTATATTTTACATGATGATTATTAATGTTATTATATTTTACATGATGATTATTAATGTTATTATATTTTACATGATGATTATTAATGTTATTATATTTTACATGATGATTATTAATGTTATTATATTTTACATGATGATTATTAATGTTATTATATTTTACATGATGATTATTAATGTTATTATATTTTACATGATGATTATTAATGTTATTATATTTTACATGATGATTATTAATGTTATTATATTTTACATGATGATTATTAATGTTATTATATTTTACATGATGATTATTAATGTTATTATATTTTACATGATGATTATTAATTATTATTATATTTTACATGATGATTATTAATGTTATTATATTTTACATGATGATTATTAATGTTATTATATTTTACATGATGATTATTAATGTTATTATATTTTACATGATGATTATTAATGTTATTATATTTTACATGATGATTATTAATGTTATTATATTTTACATGATGATATTAATGTTATTATATTTTACATGATGATTATTAATGTTATTATATTTTACATGATGATTATTAATGTTATTATATTTTACATGATGATTATTAATGTTATTATATTTTACATGATGATTATTAATGTTATTATATTTTACATGATGATTATTAATGTTATTATATTTTACATGATGATTATTAATGTTATTATATTTTACATGATGATTATTAATGTTATTATATTTTACATGATGATTATTAATGTTATTATATTTTACATGATGAATATTAATGTTATTATATTTTACATGATGATTATTAATGTTATTATATTTTACATGATGATTATTAATGTTATTATATTTTACATGATGATTATTAATGTTATTATATTTTACATGATGATTATTAATGTTATTATATTTTACATGATGATTATTAATGTTATTATATTTTACATGATGATTATTAATGTTATTATATTTTACATGATGATTATTAATGTTATTATATTTTACATGATGATTATTAATGTTATTATATTTTACATGATGATTATTAATGTTATTATATTTTACATGATGATATTAATGTTATTATATTTTACATGATGATTATTAATGTTATTATATTTTACATGATGATTATTAATGTTATTATATTTTACATGATGATTATTAATGTTATTATATTTTACATGATGATTATTAATGTTATTATATTTTACATGATGATTATTAATATTATTATATTTTACATGATGATTATTAATGTTATTATATTTTACATGATGATTATTAATGTTATTATATTTTACATGATGATTATTAATGTTATTATATTTTACATGATGATTATTAATGTTATTATATTTTACATGATGATTATTAATGTTATTATATTTTACATGATGATTATTAATATTATTATATTTTACATGATGATTATTAATGTTATTATATTTTACATGATGATTATTAATGTTATTATATTTTACATGATGATTATTAATGTTATTATATTTTACATGATGATTATTAATGTTATTATATTTTACATGATGATTATTAATATTATTATATTTTACATGATGATTATTAATGTTATTATATTTTACATGATGATTATTAATGTTATTATATTTTACATGATGATTATTAATGTTATTATATTTTACATGATGATTATTAATGTTATTATATTTTACATGATGATTATTAATGTTATTATATTTTACATGATGATTATTAATGTTATTATATTTTACATGATGATTATTAATGTTATTATATTTTACATGATGATTATTAATGTTATTATATTTTACATGATGATTATTAATGTTATTATATTTTACATGATGATTATTAATGTTATTATATTTTACATGATGATTATTAATGTTATTATATTTTACATGATGATTATTAATGTTATTATATTTTACATGATGATATTAATGTTATTATATTTTACATGATGATTATTAATGTTATTATATTTTACATGATGATTATTAATGTTATTATATTTTACATGATGATTATTAATGTTATTATATTTTACATGATGATTATTAATATTATTATATTTTACATGATGATTATTAATGTTATTATATTTTACATGATGATTATTAATGTTATTATATTTTACATGATGATTATTAATGTTATTATATTTTACATGATGATTATTAATGTTATTATATTTTACATGATGATTATTAATGTTATTATATTTTACATGATGATTATTAATGTTATTATATTTTACATGATGATTATTAATGTTATTATATTTTACATGATGATATTAATGTTATTATATTTTACATGATGATTATTAATGTTATTATATTTTACATGATGATTATTAATGTTATTATATTTTACATGATGATTATTAATATTATTATATTTTACATGATGATTATTAATGTTATTATATTTTACATGATGATTATTAATGTTATTATATTTTACATGATGATATTAATGTTATTATATTTTACATGATGATATTAATGTTATTATATTTTACATGATGATTATTAATGTTATTATATTTTACATGATGATATTAATGTTATTATATTTTACATGATGATTATTAATGTTATTATATTTTACATGATGATTATTAATGTTATTATATTTTACATGATGATTATTAATGTTATTATATTTTACATGATGATTATTAATGTTATTATATTTTACATGATGATTATTAATGTTATTATATTTTACATGATGATTATTAATATTATTATATTTTACATGATGATTATTAATGTTATTATATTTTACATGATGATTATTAATGTTATTATATTTTACATGATGATATTAATGTTATTATATTTTACATGATGATATTAATGTTATTATATTTTACATGATGATTATTAATGTTATTATATTTTACATGATGATTATTAATGTTATTATATTTTACATGATGATTATTAATGTATTATATTTTACATGATGATTATTAATGTTATTATATTTTACATGATGATTATTAATGTTATTATATTTTACATGATGATTATTAATGTTATTATATTTTACATGATGATTATTAATGTTATTATATTTTACATGATGATTATTAATGTTATTATATTTTACATGATGATTATTAATGTTATTATATTTTACATGATGATTATTAATGTTATTATATTTTACATGATGATTATTAATGTTATTATATTTTACATGATGATTATTAATGTTATTATATTTTACATGATGATTATTAATGTTATTATATTTTACATGATGATTATTAATGTTATTATATTTTACATGATGATTATTAATGTTATTATATTTTACATGATGATTATTAATGTTATTATATTTTACATGATGATTATTAATGTTATTATATTTTACATGATGATTATTAATGTTATTATATTTTACATGATGATTATTAATGTTATTATATTTTACATGATGATTATTAATGTTATTATATTTTACATGATGATTATTAATGTTATTATATTTTACATGATGATATTAATGTTATTATATTTTACATGATGATTATTAATGTTATTATATTTTACATGATGATTATTAATGTTATTATATTTTACATGATGATTATTAATGTTATTATATTTTACATGATGATTATTAATGTTATTATATTTTACATGATGATTATTAATGTTATTATATTTTACATGATGATATTAATGTTATTATATTTTACATGATGATTATTAATGTTATTATATTTTACATGATGATTATTAATGTTATTATATTTTACATGATGATTATTAATGTTATTATATTTTACATGATGATTATTAATGTTATTATATTTTACATGATGATTATTAATGTTAATATATTTTACATGATGATTATTAATGTTATTATATTTTACATGATGATTATTAATGTTATTATATTTTACATGATGATTATTAATATTATTATATTTTACATGATGATTATTAATGTCATTATATTTTACATGATGATTATTAATGTTATTATATTTTACATGATGATTATTAATGTTATTATATTTTACATGATGATATTAATGTTAATATATTTTACATGATGATTATTAATGTTAATATATTTTACATGATGATTATTAATGTTATTATATTTTACATGATGATTATTAATGTTATTATATTTTACATGATGATTATTAATGTTATTATATTTTACATGATGATTATTAATATTATTATATTTTACATGATGATTATTAATGTTATTATATTTTACATGATGATTATTAATGTTATTATATTTTACATGATGATTATTAATGTTATTATATTTTACATGATAATATTAATGTTATTATATTTTACATGATGATTATTAATATTATTATATTTTACATGATGATTATTAATGTTATTATATTTTACATGATGATTATTAATGTTATTATATTTTACATGATGATTATTAATGTTATTATATTTTACATGATGATTATTAATGTTATTATATTTTACATGATGATTATTAATGTTATTATATTTTACATGATGATTATTAATGTTATTATATTTTACATGATGATTATTAATGTTATTATATTTTACATGATGATTATTAATGTTATTATATTTTACATGATGATTATTAATGTTATTATATTTTACATGATGATTATTAATGTTATTATATTTTACATGATGATTATTAATGTTATTATATTTTACATGATGATTATTAATGTTATTATATTTTACATGATGATTATTAATGTCATTATATTTTACATGATGATTATTAATGTTATTATATTTTACATGATGATTATTAATGTTATTATATTTTACATGATGATTATTAATGTTATTATATTTTACATGATAATATTAATGTTATTATATTTTACATGATGATATTAATGTTATTATATTTTACATGATGATTATTAATGTTATTATATTTTACATGATGATTATTAATGTCATTATATTTTACATGATGATATTAATGTTATTATATTTTACATGATGATTATTAATGTTATTATATTTTACATGATGATTATTAATATTATTATATTTTACATGATGATATTAATGTTATTATATTTTACATGATGATTATTAATGTTATTATATTTTACATGATGATTATTAATGTTATTATATTTTACATGATGATTATTAATGTTATTATATTTTACATGATGATATTAATGTTATTATATTTTACATGATGATTATTAATGTTATTATATTTTACATGATGATTATTAATGTTATTATATTTTACATGATGATTATTAATGTTATTATATTTTACATGATATTATTAATGTTATTATATTTTACATGATGATTATTAATGTTATTATATTTTACATGATGATATTAATGTTATTATATTTTACATGATGATTATTAATGTCATTATATTTTACATGATGATTATTAATTTATTATATTTTACATGATGATTATTAATGTTATTATATTTTACATGATGATTATTAATGTTATTATATTTTACATGATGATTATTAATGTTATTATATTTTACATGATGATTATTAATGTCATTATATTTTACATGATGATTATTAATGTTATTATATTTTACATGATGATATTAATGTTATTATATTTTACATGATGATTATTAATGTTATTATATTTTACATGATGATTATTAATGTTATTATATTTTACATGATGATATTAATGTTATTATATTTTACATGATGATATTAATGTCATTATATTTTACATGATGATTATTAATATTATTATATTTTACATGATGATTATTAATGTCATTATATTTTACATGATGATTATTAATGTTATTATATTTTACATGATAATATTAATGTTATTATATTTTACATGATGATTATTAATGTCATTATATTTTACATGATGATTATTAATGTTATTATATTTTACATGATGATTATTAATGTTATTATATTTTACATGATGATATTAATGTTATTATATTTTACATGATGATTATTAATGTTATTATATTTTACATGATGATTATTAATGTTATTATATTTTACATGATGATTATTAATGTTATTATATTTTACATGATGATTATTAATGTTATTATATTTTACATGATGATTATTAATGTTATTATATTTTACATGATGATTATTAATGTTATTATATTTTACATGATGATTATTAATGTCATTATATTTTACATGATGATTATTAATGTTATTATATTTTACATGATAATATTAATGTTATTATATTTTACATGATGATTATTAATGTCATTATATTTTACATGATGATTATTAATGTTATTATATTTTACATGATGATTATTAATGTTATTATATTTTACATGATGATTATTAATGTTATTATATTTTACATGATGATATTAATGTTATTATATTTTACATGATGATTATTAATGTCATTATATTTTACATGATGATTATTAATATTATTATATTTTACATGATGATATTAATATTATTATATTTTACATGATGATATTAATGTCATTATATTTTACATGATGATTATTAATGTTATTATATTTTACATGATGATTATTAATGTCATTATATTTTACATGATGATTATTAATGTTATTATATTTTACATGATAATATTAATGTTATTATATTTTACATGATGATTATTAATGTCATTATATTTTACATGATGATTATTAATGTTATTATATTTTACATGATGATTATTAATGTCATTATATTTTACATGATGATTATTAATGTTATTATATTTTACATGATGATTATTAATGTTATTATATTTTACATGATGATTATTAATGTCATTATATTTTACATGATGATTATTAATATTATTATATTTTACATGATGATTATTAATGTCATTATATTTTACATGATGATTATTAATGTTATTATATTTTACATGATGATTATTAATGTTATTATATTTTACATGATGATTATTAATGTCATTATATTTTACATGATAATATTAATGTTATTATATTTTACATGATGATTATTAATGTTATTATATTTTACATGATGATTATTAATGTCATTATATTTTACATGATGATTATTAATGTTATTATATTTTACATGATGATATTAATGTTATTATATTTTACATGATGATTATTAATGTTATTATATTTTACATGATGATTATTAATGTTATTATATTTTACATGATGATTATTAATGTTATTATATTTTACATGATGATTATTAATGTTATTATATTTTACATGATGATTATTAATGTTATTATATTTTACATGATGATTATTAATGTTATTATATTTTACATGATGATTATTAATGTTATTATATTTTACATGATGATTATTAATGTTATTATATTTTACATGATGATTATTAATGTTATTATATTTTACATGATGATTATTAATGTTATTATATTTTACATGATGAT
>NC_136501.1:113138574-113186074 GCF_053919585.1 Euprymna scolopes
ATTTTACATGATAATATTAATGTTATTATATTTTACATGATGATTATTAATGTTATTATATTTTACATGATGATTATTAATGTTATTATATTTTACATGATGATTATTAATGTTATTATATTTTACATGATAATATTAATGTTATTATATTTTACATGATGATTATTAATGTTATTATATTTTACATGATGATTATTAATGTTATTATATTTTACATGATGATTATTAATATTATTATATTTTACATGATAATATTAATGTTATTATATTTTACATGATGATTATTAATGTTATTATATTTTACATGATGATTATTAATGTTATTATATTTTACATGATGATTATTAATGTTATTATATTTTACATGATAATATTAATGTTATTATATTTTACATGATGATTATTAATGTTATTATATTTTACATGATGATTATTAATGTTATTATATTTTACATGATAATATTAATGTTATTATATTTTACATGATGATTATTAATGTTATTATATTTTACATGATGATTATTAATGTTATTATATTTTACATGATGATTATTAATATTATTATATTTTACATGATAATATTAATGTTATTATATTTTACATGATGATTATTAATATTATTATATTTTACATGATGATTATTAATGTTATTATATTTTACATGATAATATTAATGTTATTATATTTTACATGATGATTATTAATGTTATTATATTTTACATGATGATTATTAATGTTATTATATTTTACATGATGATTATTAATGTTATTATATTTTACATGATGAATATTAATGTTATTATATTTTACATGATGATTATTAATGTTATTATATTTTACATGATGATTATTAATGTTATTATATTTTACATGATGATTATTAATGTTATTATATTTTACATGATGATTATTAATGTTATTATATTTTACATGATGATTATTAATGTTATTATATTTTACATGATGATTATTAATATTATTATATTTTACATGATGATTATTAATATTATTATATTTTACATGATGATTATTAATGTTATTATATTTTACATGATGATTATTAATATTATTATATTTTACATGATGATTATTAATGTTATTATATTTTACATGATGATTATTAATATTATTATATTTTACATGATGATTATTAATGTTATTATATTTTACATGATAATATTAATGTTATTATATTTTACATGATGATTATTAATGTTATTATATTTTACATGATGATTATTAATGTTATTATATTTTACATGATGATTATTAATGTTATTATATTTTACATGATGATTATTAATGTTATTATATTTTACATGATAATATTAATATTATTATATTTTACATGATGATTATTAATGTTATTATATTTTACATGATGATTATTAATATTATTATATTTTACATGATGATTATTAATGTTATTATATTTTACATGATAATATTAATGTTATTATATTTTACATGATGATTATTAATATTATTATATTTTACATGATGATTATTAATGTCATTATATTTTACATGATAATATTAATGTTATTATATTTTACATGATGATTATTAATGTTATTATATTTTACATGATAATATTAATGTTATTATATTTTACATGATGATTATTAATATTATTATATTTTACATGATGATTATTAATGTTATTATATTTTACATGATGATTATTAATGTTATTATATTTTACATGATGATTATTAATGTTATTATATTTTACATGATGATTATTAATATTATTATATTTTACATGATGATTATTAATGTTATTATATTTTACATGATGATTATTAATGTTATTATATTTTACATGATAATATTAATATTATTATATTTTACATGATGATTATTAATGTTATTATATTTTACATGATGATTATTAATGTTATTATATTTTACATGATGATTATTAATAGTATTATATTTTACATGATAATTATTAATAGTATTATATTTTACATGATAATATTAATGTCATTATATTTTACATGATGATTATTAATGTTATTATATTTTACATGATGATTATTAATATTATTATATTTTACATGATGATTATTAATGTTATTATATTTTACATGATGATTATTAATGTTATTATATTTTACATGATGATTATTAATGTTATTATATTTTACATGATAATATTAATGTTATTATATTTTACATGATGATTATTAATATTATTATATTTTACATGATGATTATTAATGTTATTATATTTTACATGATGATTATTAATGTTATTATATTTTACATGATGATTATTAATATTATTATATTTTACATGATAATATTAATGTTATTATATTTTACATGATGATTATTAATATTATTATATTTTACATGATGATTATTAATGTTATTATATTTTACATGATGATTATTAATGTTATTATATTTTACATGATAATATTAATGTTATTATATTTTACATGATGATTATTAATATTATTATATTTTACATGATGATTATTAATGTTATTATATTTTACATGATAATATTAATGTTATTATATTTTACATGATGATTATTAATATTATTATATTTTACATGATGATTATTAATGTCATTATATTTTACATGATAATATTAATGTTATTATATTTTACATGATGATATTAATATTATTATATTTTACATGATAATATTAATGTTATTATATTTTACATGATGATTATTAATGTCATTATATTTTACATGATGATTATTAATGTTATTATATTTTACATGATGATTATTAATGTTATTATATTTTACATGATAATATTAATGTTATTATATTTTACATGATGATTATTAATGTTATTATATTTTACATGATGATTATTAATGTTATTATATTTTACATGATGATTATTAATGTTATTATATTTTACATGATGATTATTAATGTTATTATATTTTACATGATGATTATTAATGTTATTATATTTTACATGATGATTATTAATATTATTATATTTTACATGATGATTATTAATATTATTATATTTTACATGATGATTATTAATGTTATTATATTTTACATGATGATTATTAATATTATTATATTTTACATGATGATTATTAATGTTATTATATTTTACATGATGATTATTAATATTATTATATTTTACATGATGATTATTAATGTTATTATATTTTACATGATAATATTAATGTTATTATATTTTACATGATGATTATTAATGTTATTATATTTTACATGATGATTATTAATGTTATTATATTTTACATGATGATTATTAATATTATTATATTTTACATGATGATTATTAATGTTATTATATTTTACATGATAATATTAATGTTATTATATTTTACATGATGATTATTAATGTTATTATATTTTACATGATGATTATTAATATTATTATATTTTACATGATGATTATTAATGTCATTATATTTTACATGATAATATTAATGTTATTATATTTTACATGATGATTATTAATATTATTATATTTTACATGATGATTATTAATGTCATTATATTTTACATGATAATATTAATGTTATTATATTTTACATGATGATTATTAATGTTATTATATTTTACATGATAATATTAATGTTATTATATTTTACATGATGATTATTAATGTTATTATATTTTACATGATGATTATTAATATTATTATATTTTACATGATGATTATTAATGTTATTATATTTTACATGATGATTATTAATGTTATTATATTTTACATGATGATTATTAATGTTATTATATTTTACATGATGATTATTAATATTATTATATTTTACATGATGATTATTAATGTTATTATATTTTACATGATGATTATTAATGTTATTATAATTTACATGATAATATTAATATTATTATATTTTACATGATGATTATTAATGTCATTATATTTTACATGATGATATTAATATTATTATATTTTACATGATGATTATTAATGTTATTATATTTTACATGATGATTATTAATATTATTATATTTTACATGATGATTATTAATATTATTATATTTTACATGATAATATTAATGTTATTATATTTTACATGATGATTATTAATGTTATTATATTTTACATGATGATTATTAATATTATTATATTTTACATGATGATTATTAATGTCATTATATTTTACATGATAATATTAATGTTATTATATTTTACATGATGATTATTAATATTATTATATTTTACATGATGATTATTAATGTCATTATATTTTACATGATAATATTAATGTTATTATATTTTACATGATGATTATTAATGTTATTATATTTTACATGATAATATTAATGTTATTATATTTTACATGATGATTATTAATGTTATTATATTTTACATGATGATTATTAATATTATTATATTTTACATGATGATTATTAATGTTATTATATTTTACATGATGATTATTAATGTTATTATATTTTACATGATGATTATTAATGTTATTATATTTTACATGATGATTATTAATGTTATTATATTTTACATGATGATTATTAATATTATTATATTTTACATGATGATTATTAATGTTATTATATTTTACATGATGATTATTAATATTATTATATTTTACATGATGATTATTAATAGTATTATATTTTACATGATAATTATTAATAGTATTATATTTTACATGATAATATTAATGTCATTATATTTTACATGATGATTATTAATGTTATTATATTTTACATGATGATTATTAATATTATTATATTTTACATGATGATTATTAATGTTATTATATTTTACATGATGATTATTAATGTTATTATATTTTACATGATGATTATTAATGTTATTATATTTTACATGATAATATTAATGTTATTATATTTTACATGATGATTATTAATATTATTATATTTTACATGATGATTATTAATGTTATTATATTTTACATGATGATTATTAATGTTATTATATTTTACATGATGATTATTAATATTATTATATTTTACATGATAATATTAATGTTATTATATTTTACATGATGATTATTAATATTATTATATTTTACATGATGATTATTAATGTTATTATATTTTACATGATGATTATTAATGTTATTATATTTTACATGATAATATTAATGTTATTATATTTTACATGATGATTATTAATATTATTATATTTTACATGATGATTATTAATGTTATTATATTTTACATGATAATATTAATGTTATTATATTTTACATGATGATTATTAATATTATTATATTTTACATGATGATTATTAATGTCATTATATTTTACATGATGATTATTAATGTTATTATATTTTACATGATGATTATTAATATTATTATATTTTACATGATGATTATTAATGTTATTATATTTTACATGATAATATTAATGTTATTATATTTTACATGATAATATTAATATTATTATATTTTACATGATGATTATTAATGTTATTATATTTTACATGATGATTATTAATATTATTATATTTTACATGATAATATTAATGTTATTATATTTTACATGATAATATTAATGTTATTATATTTTACATGATGATTATTAATGTTATTATATTTTACATGATGATTATTAATATTATTATATTTAACATGATGATTATTAATGTCATTATATTTTACATGATGATTATTAATGTTATTATATTTTACATGATAATATTAATGTTATTATATTTTACATGATAATATTAATATTATTATATTTTACATGATGATTATTAATGTTATTATATTTTACATGATGATTATTAATATTATTATATTTTACATGATAATATTAATGTTATTATATTTTACATGATAATATTAATGTTATTATATTTTACATGATGATTATTAATGTTATTATATTTTACATGATGATTATTAATGTTATTATATTTTACATGATGATTATTAATATTATTATATTTTACATGATAATATTAATGTTATTATATTTTACATGATGATTATTAATATTATTATATTTTACATGATAATATTAATGTTATTATATTTTACATGATAATATTAATGTTATTATATTTTACATGATGATTATTAATGTTATTATATTTTACATGATGATTATTAATATTATTATATTTTACATGATAATATTAATGTTATTATATTTTACATGATAATATTAATGTTATTATATTTTACATGATGATTATTAATGTTATTATATTTTACATGATGATTATTAATATTATTATATTTTACATGATGATATTAATGTTATTATATTTTACATGATGATTATTAATATTATTATATTTTACATGATAATATTAATGTTATTATATTTTACATGATAATATTAATGTTTATTATATTTTACATGATGATTATTAATGTTATTATATTTTACATGATAATATTAATGTTATTATATTTTACATGATGATTATTAATGTTATTATATTTTACATGATGATTATTAATGTTATTATATTTTACATGATGATTATTAATATTATTATATTTTACATGATAATATTAATATTATTATATTTTACATGATAATATTAATGTTATTATATTTTACATGATGATTATTAATATTATTATATTTTACATGATAATATTAATGTTATTATATTTTACATGATGATTATTAATGTTATTATATTTTACATGATGATTATTAATGTTATTATATTTTACATGATGATTATTAATATTATTATATTTTACATGATAATATTAATGTTATTATATTTTACATGATGATTATTAATGTTATTATATTTTACATGATGATTATTAATGTTATTATATTTTACATGATGATTATTAATATTATTATATTTTACATGATGATTATTAATGTTATTATATTTTACATGATGATTATTAATGTTATTATATTTTACATGATAATATTAATGTCATTATATTTTACATGATGATTATTAATATTATTATATTTTACATGATGATTATTAATATTATTATATTTTACATGATAATTATTAATATTATTATATTTTACATGATGATATTAATATTATTATATTTTACATGATGATATTAATGTTATTATATTTTACATGATGATTATTAATGTTATTATATTTTACATGATAATATTAATGTCATTATATTTTACATGATGATTATTAATATTATTATATTTTACATGATGATATTAATGTTATTATATTTTACATGATGATTATTAATGTTATTATATTTTACATGATGATTATTAATGTTATTATATTTTACATGATGATTATTAATATTATTATATTTTACATGATAATATTAATGTTATTATATTTTACATGATGATTATTAATGTTATTATATTTTACATGATGATTATTAATATTATTATATTTTACATGATGATTATTAATGTTATTATATTTTACATGATGATTATTAATGTTATTATATTTTACATGATAATATTAATGTCATTATATTTTACATGATGATTATTAATATTATTATATTTTACATGATGATTATTAATATTATTATATTTTACATGATAATTATTAATATTATTATATTTTACATGATGATATTAATATTATTATATTTTACATGATGATATTAATGTTATTATATTTTACATGATGATTATTAATGTTATTATATTTTACATGATAATATTAATGTCATTATATTTTACATGATGATTATTAATATTATTATATTTTACATGATGATATTAATGTTATTATATTTTACATGATGATTATTAATGTTATTATATTTTACATGATGATTATTAATGTTATTATATTTTACATGATGATTATTAATATTATTATATTTTACATGATAATATTAATGTTATTATATTTTACATGATGATTATTAATGTTATTATATTTTACATGATGATTATTAATGTTATTATATTTTACATGATGATTATTAATATTATTATATTTTACATGATGATTATTAATATTATTATATTTTACATGATGATTATTAATGTTATTATATTTTACATGATAATATTAATGTCATTATATTTTACATGATGATTATTAATATTATTATATTTTACATGATGATTATTAATATTATTATATTTTACATGATGATTATTAATATTATTATATTTTACATGATGATTATTAATATTATTATATTTTACATGATGATTATTAATGTTATTATATTTTACATGATAATATTAATGTCATTATATTTTACATGATGATTATTAATATTATTATATTATACATGATGATTATTAATATTATTATATTTTACATGATAATTATTAATATTATTATATTTTACATGATGATATTAATATTATTATATTTTACATGATGATATCAATGTTATTATATTTTACATGATGATTATTAATATTATTATATTTTACATGATGATTATTAATATTATTATATTTTACATGATGATATTAATATTATTATATTTTACATGATGATTATTAATGTCATTATATTTTACATGATGATTATTAATGTTATTATATTTTACATGATGATTATTAATATTATTATATTTTACATGATGATTATTAATGTTATTATATTTTACATGATGATTATTAATGTTATTATATTTTACATGATGATTATTAATGTCATTATATTTTACATGATGATTATTAATGTTATTATATTTTACATGATGATTATTAATATTATTATATTTTACATGATAATATTAATGTTATTATATTTTACATGATGATTATTAATGTTATTATATTTTACATGATGATTATTAATGTTATTATATTTTACATGATAATTATTAATATTATTATATTTTACATGATGATTATTAATGTTATTATATTTTACATGATGATTATTAATATTATTATATTTTACATGATGATTATTAATATTATTATATTTTACATGATGATTATTAATGTCATTATATTTTACATGATGATTATTAATATTATTATATTTTACATGATGATTATTAATATTATTATATTTTACATGATGATTATTAATATTATTATATTTTACATGATGATTATTAATGTTATTATATTTTACATGATAATTATTAATATTATTATATTTTACATGATGATTATTAATGTTATTATATTTTACATGATGATTATTAATATTATTATATTTTACATGATGATTATTAATATTATTATATTTTACATGATGATTATTAATGTCATTATATTTTACATGATGATTATTAATGTTATTATATTTTACATGATAATATTAATGTTATTATATTTTACATGATAATATTAATATTATTATATTTTACATGATGATTATTAATGTTATTATATTTTACATGATGATTATTAATATTATTATATTTTACATTATAATATTAATGTTATTATATTTTACATGATAATATTAATGTCATTATATTTTACATGATGATTATTAATATTATTATATTTTACATGATGATATTAATGTTATTATATTTTACATGATGATTATTAATGTTATTATATTTTACATGATGATTATTAATGTTATTATATTTTACATGATGATTATTAATATTATTATATTTTACATGATAATATTAATGTTATTATATTTTACATGATGATTATTAATATTATTATATTTTACATGATGATTATTAATGTTATTATATTTTACATGATGATTATTAATGTTATTATATTTTACATGATAATATTAATGTCATTATATTTTACATGATGATTATTAATATTATTATATTTTACATGATGATTATTAATATTATTATATTTTACATGATAATTATTAATATTATTATATTTTACATGATGATATTAATATTATTATATTTTACATGATGATATTAATGTTATTATATTTTACATGATGATTATTAATGTTATTATATTTTACATGATAATATTAATGTCATTATATTTTACATGATGATTATTAATATTATTATATTTTACATGATGATATTAATGTTATTATATTTTACATGATGATTATTAATGTTATTATATTTTACATGATGATTATTAATGTTATTATATTTTACATGATGATTATTAATATTATTATATTTTACATGATAATATTAATGTTATTATATTTTACATGATGATTATTAATGTTATTATATTTTACATGATGATTATTAATGTTATTATATTTTACATGATGATTATTAATATTATTATATTTTACATGATGATTATTAATATTATTATATTTTACATGATGATTATTAATGTTTTTATATTTTACATGATAATATTAATGTCATTATATTTTACATGATGATTATTAATATTATTATATTTTACATGATGATTATTAATATTATTATATTTTACATGATGATTATTAATATTATTATATTTTACATGATGATTATTAATGTTATTATATTTTACATGATGATTATTAATGTTATTATATTTTACATGATAATATTAATGTCATTATATTTTACATGATGATTATTAATATTATTATATTTTACATGATGATTATTAATATTATTATATTTTACATGATGATATTAATATTATTATATTTTACATGATGATTATTAATGTCATTATATTTTACATGATGATTATTAATGTTATTATATTTTACATGATGATTATTAATATTATTATATTTTACATGATGATTATTAATGTTATTATATTTTACATGATGATTATTAATGTTATTATATTTTACATGATGATTATTAATGTCATTATATTTTACATGATGATTATTAATGTTATTATATTTTACATGATGATTATTAATATTATTATATTTTACATGATAATATTAATGTTATTATATTTTACATGATGATTATTAATGTTATTATATTTTACATGATGATTATTAATGTTATTATATTTTACATGATAATTATTAATATTATTATATTTTACATGATGATTATTAATGTTATTATATTTTACATGATGATTATTAATATTATTATATTTTACATGATGATTATTAATATTATTATATTTTACATGATGATTATTAATGTCATTATATTTTACATGATGATTATTAATATTATTATATTTTACATGATGATTATTAATATTATTATATTTTACATGATGATTATTAATATTATTATATTTTACATGATGATTATTAATGTTATTATATTTTACATGATAATTATTAATATTATTATATTTTACATGATGATTATTAATGTTATTATATTTTACATGATGATTATTAATATTATTATATTTTACATGATGATTATTAATATTATTATATTTTACATGATGATTATTAATGTCATTATATTTTACATGATAATATTAATATTATTATATTTTACATGATGATTATTAATGTCATTATATTTTACATGATGATTATTAATATTATTATATTTTACATGATGATTATTAATATTATTATATTTTACATGATGATTATTAATGTTATTATATTTTACATGATGATTATTAATATTATTATATTTTACATGATGATTATTAATGTTATTATATTTTACATGATGATTATTAATATTATTATATTTTACATGATGATTATTAATATTATTATATTTTACATGATGATTATTAATATTATTATATTTTACATGATGATTATTAATATTATTATATTTTACATGATGATTATTAATATTATTATATTTTACATGATAATTATTAATGTTATTATATTTTACATGATGATTATTAATATTATTATATTTTACATGATGATTATTAATATTATTATATTTTACATGATGATTATTAATATTATTATATTTTACATGATGATTATTAATATTATTATATTTTACATGATGATTATTAATATTATTATATTTTACATGATGATTATTAATATTATTATATTTTACATGATGATTATTAATGTTATTATATTTTACATGATGATTATTAATATTATTATATTTTACATGATGATTATTAATATTATTATATTTTACATGATGATTATTAATATTATTATATTTTACATGATAATTATTAATGTTATTATATTTTACATGATGATTATTAATATTATTATATTTTACATGATGATTATTAATATTATTATATTTTACATGATGATTATTAATATTATTATATTTTACATGATGATTATTAATATTATTATATTTTACATGATGATTATTAATATTATTATATTTTACATGATGATTATTAATATTATTATATTTTACATGATGATTATTAATATTATTATATTTTACATGATGATTATTAATATTATTATATTTTACATGATGATTATTAATATTATTATATTTTACATGATGATTATTAATATTATTATATTTTACATGATGATTATTAATATTATTATATTTTACATGATGATTATTAATATCATTATATTTTACATGATGATTATTAATATTATTATATTTTACATGATGATTATTAATATCATTATATTTTACATGATGATTATTAATGTTATTATATTTTACATGATGATTATTAATGTTATTATATTTTACATGATGATTATTAATGTTATTATATTTTACATGATGATTATTAATGTTATTATATTTTACATGATGATTATTAATGTTATTATATTTTACATGATGATTATTAATATTATTATATTTTACATGATGATTATTAATGTTATTATATTTTACATGATGATTATTAATATTATTATATTTTACATGATGATTATTAATGTTATTATATTTTACATGATGATATTAATATTATTATATTTTACATTGATAATATTAATGTTATTATATTTTACATGATGATTATTAATGTTATTATATTTTACATGATGATTATTAATGTCATTATATTTTACATGATAATTATTAATATTATTATATTTTACATGATAATTATTAATAGTATTATATTTTACATGATGATTATTAATATTATTATATTTTACATGATAATTATTAATATTATTATATTTTACATGATAATTATTAATAGTATTATATTTTACATGATGATTATTAATATTATTATATTTTACATGATGATTATTAATGTTATTATATTTTACATGATGATTATTAATGTTATTATATTTTACATGATAATATTAATATTATTATATTTTACATGATGATTATTAATATTATTATATTTTACATGATGATTATTAATATTATTATATTTTACATGATAATTATTAATAGTATTATATTTTACATGATGATATTAATATTATTATATTTTACATGATGATATTAATGTCATTATATTTTACATGATGATATTAATGTCATTATATTTTACATGATGTTTATTAATATTATTATATTTTACATGATGATTATTAATATTATTATATTTTACATGATGATATTAATGTTATTATATTTTACATGATGATTATTAATGTTATTATATTTTACATGATGATATTAATGTTATTATATTTTACATGATGATTATTAATATTATTATATTTTACATGATGATATTAATATTATTATATTTTACATGATGATATTAATATTATTATATTTTACATAATGATATTAATATTATTATATTTTACATGATGATATTAATATTATTATATTTTACATGATAATATTAATGTCATTATATTTTACATGATGATTATTAATATTATTATATTTTACATGATGATATTAATATTATTATATTTTACATGATGATTATTAATATTATTATATTTTACATGATGATATTAATATTATTATATTTTACATGATGATTATTAATATTATTATATTTTACATGATGATATTAATATTATTATATTTTACATGATGATTATTAATGTTATTATATTTTACATGATGATTATTAATATTATTATATTTTACATGATGATATTAATATTATTATATTTTACATGATAATATTAATGTTATTATATTTTACATGATGATTATTAATATTATTATATTTTACATGATGATATTAATATTATTATATTTTACATGATGATATTAATGTCATTATATTTTACATGATAATATTAATATTATTATATTTTACATGATGATTATTAATATTATTATATTTTACATGATAATATTAATGTTATTATATTTTACATGATGATATTAATATTATTATATTTTACATGATAATATTAATGTTATTATATTTTACATGATGATATTAATATTATTATATTTTACATGATGATATTAATATTATTATATTTTACATAATGATATTAATATTATTATATTTTACATGATGATTATTAATATTATTATATTTTACATGATAATATTAATGTTATTATATTTTACATGATGATTATTAATATTATTATATTTTACATGATGATTATTAATATTATTATATTTTACATGATGATTATTAATATTATTATATTTTACATGATGATTATTAATATTATTATATTTTACATGATGATTATTAATATTATTATATTTTACATGATGATATTAATATTATTATATTTTACATGATGATTATTAATGTTATTATATTTTACATGATGATTATTAATATTATTATATTTTACATGATGATATTAATATTATTATATTTTACATGATAATATTAATGTTATTATATTTTACATGATGATTATTAATATTATTATATTTTACATGATGATATTAATATTATTATATTTTACATGATGATATTAATGTTATTATATTTTACATGATGATATTAATATTATTATATTTTACATGATAATATTAATGTTATTATATTTTACATGATGATTATTAATATTATTATATTTTACATGATGATATTAATGTTATTATATTTTACATGATAATATTAATGTTATTATATTTTACATGATGATTATTAATATTATTATATTTTACATGATGATATTAATATTATTATATTTTACATGATAATATTAATGTTATTATATTTTACATGATGATTATTAATATTATTATATTTTACATGATGATATTAATATTATTATATTTTACATGATGATATTAATGTTATTATATTTTACATGATGATATTAAATGTTATTATATTTTACATGATAATATTAATGTCATTATATTTTACATGATGATTATTAATAATTTTATATTTTACATGATGATATTAATGTTATTATATTTTACATGATGATATTAATATTATTATATTTTACATGATAATATTAATGTCATTATATTTTACATGATGATTATTAATATTATTATATTTTACATGATGATATTAATGTTATTATATTTTACATGATGATATTAATATTATTATATTTTACATGATAATATTAATGTCTTTATATTTTACATGATGATTATTAATATTATTATATTTTACATGATGATATTAATGTTATTATATTTTACATGATGATATTAATATTATTATATTTTACATGATAATATTAATGTCATTATATTTTACATGATGATTATTAATATTATTATATTTTACATGATGATATTTATGTTATTATATTTTACATGATGATTATTAATATTATTATATTTTACATGATGATTATTAAGATTATTATATTTTACATGATGATATTAATGTTATTATATTTTACATGATGATATTAATATTATTATATTTTACATGATAATATTAATGTCATTATATTTTACATGATGATTATTAATATTATTATATTTTACATGATGATATTAATATTATTATATTTTACATGATAATTATTAATGTTATTATATTTTACATGATAATATTAATATTATTATATTTTACATGATAATATTAATATTATTATATTTTACATGATGATATTAATATTATTATATTTTACATGATAATATTAATGTCATTATATTTTACATGATGATTATTAATATTATTATATTTTACATGATGATATTAATATTATTATATTTTACATGATAATTATTAATGTTATTATATTTTACATGATGATATTAATATTATTATATTTTACATGATAATATTAATGTCATTATATTTTACATGATGATTATTAATATTATTATATTTTACATGATGATATTAATGTTATTATATTTTACATGATGATATTAATATTATTATATTTTACATGATAATATTAATGTTATTATATTTTACATGATGATTATTAATGTTATTATATTTTACATGATGATATTAATGTTATTATATTTTACATGATGATTATTAATGTTATTATATTTTACATGATGATATTAATATTATTATATTTTACATGATGATATTAATATTATTATATTTTACATGATAATATTAATGTTATTATATTTTACATGATGATTATTAATGTTATTATATTTTACATGATAATATTAATGTTATTATATTTTACATGATAATATTAATGTTATTATATTTTACATGATGATTATTAATGTTATTATATTTTACATGATGATATTAATATTATTATATTTTACATGATGATTATTAATGTTATTATATTTTACATGATGATATTAATATTATTATATTTTACATGATGATTATTAATGTTATTATATTTTACATGATGATTATTAATATTATTATATTTTACATGATTATTATTTATATTATTATATTTTACATGATGATATTAATATTATTATATTTTACATGATGATTATTAATATTATTATATTTTACATGATGATATTAATGTCATTATATTTTACATGATAATATTAATATTATTATATTTTACATGATAATATTAATATTATTATATATTACATGATAATATTAATATTATTATATTTTACATGATAATATTAATGTTATTATATTTTACATGATAATATTAATGTTATTATATTTTACATGATGATATTAATATTATTATATTTTACATGATGATATTAATATTATTATATTTTACATGATAATATTAATGTTATTATATTTTACATGATGATATTAATGTTATTATATTTTACATGATAATATTAATATTATTATATTTTACATGATGATATTAATATTATTATATTTTACATGATAATATTAATATTATTATATTTTACATGATAATATTAATGTTATTATATTTTACATGATGATATTAATATTATTATATTTTACATGATGATATTAATATTATTATATTTTACATGATAATATTAATATTATTATATTTTACATGATGATATTAATATTATTATATTTTACATGATGATATTAATATTATTATATTTTACATGATAATATTAATGTTATTATATTTTACATGATGATATTAATATTATTATATTTTACATGATAATATTAATATTTTTATATTTTACATGATAATATTAATATTATTATATTTTACATGATGATTATTAATATTATTATATTTTACATGATAATATTAATATTATTATATTTTACATGATAATATTAATGTTATTATATTTTACATGATAATATTAATGTTCATTATATTTTACATGATGATTATTAATATTATTATATTTTACATGATGATATTAATGTTATTATATTTTACATGATGATATTAATATTATTATATTTTACATGATGATATTAATGTTATTATATTTTACATGATGATTATTAATATTATTATATTTTACATGATGATATTAATGTTATTATATTTTACATGATGATTATTAATATTATTATATTTACATGATGATATTAATATTATTATATTTTACATGATGATATTAATGTCATTATATTTTACATGATGATATTAATATTATTATATTTTACATGATGATTATTAATATTATTATATTTTACATGATGATTATTAATATCATTATATTTTACATGATGATATTAATGTCATTATATTTTACATGATGATATTAATATTATTATATTTTACATGATGATTATTAATATTATTATATTTTACATGATGATATTAATGTTATTATATTTTACATGATGATATTAATATTATTATATTTTACATGATGATTATTAATATTATTATATTTTACATGATGATATTAATGTTATTATATTTTACATGATGATTATTAATATCATTATATTTTACATGATGATATTAATGTTATTATATTTTACATGATGATATTAATGTTATTATATTTTACATGATGATTATTAATATCATTATATTTTACATGATGATTATTAATGTCATTATATTTTACATGATGATATTAATATTATTATATTTTACATGATGATTATTAATATTATTATATTTTACATGATGATATTAATGTTATTATATTTTACATGATGATATTAATATTATTATATTTTACATGATGATTATTAATATTATTATATTTTACATGATGATATTAATGTTATTATATTTTACATGATGATATTAATATTATTATATTTTACATGATGATTATTAATATTATTCATTATATTTTACATGATGATATTAATATTATTATATTTTACATGATGATTATTAATATTATTATATTTTACATGATGATATTAATATCATTATATTTTACATGATGATATTAATGTCATTATATTTTACATGATAATATTAATGTTATTATATTTTACATGATGATATTAATATTATTATATATTACATGATGATATTAATGTCATTATATTTTACATGATAATATTAATGTTATTATATTTTACATGATGATATTAATATTATTATATTTTACATGATGATATTAATATTATTATATTTTACATGATGATTATTAATATTATTATATTTTACATGATGATATTAATGTATTATATTTTACATGATAATATTAATATTATTATATTTTACATGATAATATTAATATTATTATATATTACATGATAATATTAATATTATTATATTTTACATGATAATATTAATGTTATTATATTTTACATGATAATATTAATGTTATTATATTTTACATGATGATATTAATATTATTATATTTTACATGATGATATTAATATTATTATATTTTACATGATAATATTAATGTTATTATATGTTACATGATGATATTAATGTTATTATATTTTACATGATAATATTAATATTATTATATTTTACATGATGATATTAATATTATTATATTTTACATGATAATATTAATATTATTATATTTTACATGATAATATTAATGTTATTATATTTTACATGATGATATTAATATTATTATATTTTACATGATGATATTAATATTATTATATTTTACATGATAATATTAATATTATTATATTTTACATGATGATATTAATATTATAATATTTTACATGATAATATTAATATTATTATATTTTACATGATAATATTAATGTTATTATATTTTACATGATGATATTAATATTATTATATTTTACATGATAATATTAATATTATTATATTTTACATGATAATATTAATATTATTATATTTTACATGATTATTATTAATATTATTATATTTTACATGATAATATTAATATTATTATATTTTACATGATAATATTAATGTTATTATATTTTACATGATAATATTAATATTATTATATTTTACATGATGATATTAATATTATTATATTTTACATGATAATATTAATATTATTATATTTTACATGATGATATTAATATTATTATATTTTACATGATAATATTAATATTATTATATTTTACATGATGATATTAATATTATTATATTTTACAGTATAATATTAATATTATTATATTTTACATGATGATATTAATATTATTATATTTTACATGATAATATTAATGTTATTATATTTTACATGATAATATTAATATTATTATATTTTACATGATTATATTAATATTATTATATTTTACATGATAATATTAATATTATTATATTTTACATGATGATATTAATGTTATTATATTTTACATGATAATATTAATATTATTATATTTTACATGATGATATTAATATTATTATATTTTACATGATAATATTAATAGTATTATATTTTACATGATGATATTAATATTATTATATTTTACATGATAATAATAATATTATTATATTTTACATGATGATATTAATATTATTATATTTTACATGATAATATTAATGTTATTATATTTTACATGATAATATTAATATTATTATATTTTACATGATGATATTAATATTATTATATTTTACATGATAATATTAATATTATTATATTTTACATGATGATATTAATGTTATTATATTTTACATGATAATATTAATATTATTATATTTTACATGATGATATTAATATTATTATGTTTTACATGATGATATTAATATTATTATATTTTACATGATGATATTAATGTTATTATATTTTACATGATGATATTAATATTATTATATTTTACATGATGATATTAATGTTATTATATTTTACATGATGATATTAATATTATTATATTTTACATGATAATATTAATATTATTATATTTTACATGATAATATTAATATTATTATATTTTACATGATAATATTAATATTATTATATTTTACATGATGATATTAATGTCATTATATTTTACATGATAATATTAATGTCATTATATTTTCCATGATAATACTAATATTATTATATTTTACATGATAATATTAATATTATTATATTTTACATGATAATATTAATATTATTATATATTACATGATGATATTAATGTTATTATATTTTACATGATGATATTAATATTATTATATTTTACATGATAATATTAATATTATTATATTTTACATGATAATATTAATATTATTATATTTTACATGATAATATTAATGTTATTATATTTTACATGATAATATTAATGTTATTATATTTTACATGATGATATTAATATTATTATATTTTACATGATGATATTAATATTATTATATTTTACATGATAATATTAATGTTATTATATTTTACATGATGATATTAATGTTATTATATTTTACATGATAATATTAATATTATTATATTTTACATGATGATATTAATATTATTATATTTTACATGATAATATTAATATTATTATATTTTACATGATAATATTAATGTTATTATATTTTACATGATGATATTAATATTATTATATTTTACATGATGATATTAATATTATTATATTTTACATGATAATATTAATATTATTATATTTTACATGATGATATTAATATTATTATATTTTACATGATGATATTAATATTATTATATTTTACATGATAATATTAATGTTATTATATTTTACATGATGATATTAATATTATTATATTTTACATGATAATATTAATATTATTATATTTTACATGATAATATTAATATTATTATATTTTACATGATGATTATTAATATTATTATATTTTACATGATAATATTAATATTATTATATTTTACATGATAATATTAATGTTATTATATTTTACATGATAATATTAATGTCATTATATTTTACATGATGATTATTAATATTATTATATTTTACATGATGATATTAATGTTATTATATTTTACATGATGATATTAATATTATTATATTTTACATGATGATATTAATGTTATTATATTTTACATGATGATTATTAATATTATTATATTTTACATGATGATATTAATGTTATTATATTTTACATGATGATTATTAATATTATTATATTTTACATGATGATATTAATATTATTATATTTTACATGATGATATTAATGTCATTATATTTTACATGATGATATTAATATTATTATATTTTACATGATGATTATTAATATTATTATATTTTACATGATGATTATTAATATCATTATATTTTACATGATGATATTAATGTCATTATATTTTACATGATGATATTAATATTATTATATTTTACATGATGATTATTAATATTATTATATTTTACATGATGATATTAATGTTATTATATTTTACATGATGATATTAATATTATTATATTTTACATGATGATTATTAATATTATTATATTTTACATGATGATATTAATGTTATTATATTTTACATGATGATTATTAATATTCATTATATTTTACATGATGATATTAATGTTATTATATTTTACATGATGATATTAATGTTATTATATTTTACATGATGATTATTAATATCATTATATTTTACATGATGATTATTAATGTCATTATATTTTACATGATGATATTAATATTATTATATTTTACATGATGATTATTAATATTATTATATTTTACATGATGATATTAATATTATTATATTTTACATGATGATATTAATATTATTATATTTTACATGATAATATTAATATTATTATATTTTACATGATGATATTAATGTTATTATATTTTACATGATGATATTAATGTTATTATATTTTACATGATGATATTAATATTATTATATTTTACATGATGATATTAATATTATTATATTTTACATGATAATATTAATGTTATTATATTTTACATGATGATATTAATGTTATTATATTTTACATGATAATATTAATGTTATTATATTTTACATGATAATATTAATATTATTATATTTTACATGATGATATTAATGTTATTATATTTTACATGATGATATTAATGTTATTATATTTTACATGATGATATTAATATTATTATATTTTACATGATGATATTAATATTATTATATTTTACATGATAATATTAATATTATTATATTTTACATGATGATATTAATGTTATTATATTTTACATGATGATATTAATGTTATTATATTTTACATGATGATATTAATATTATTATATTTTACATGATGATATTAATATTTTTATATTTTACATGATAATATTAATGTTATTATATTTTACATGATGATATTAATGTTATTATATTTTACATGATGATATTAATATTATTATATTTTACATGATAATATTAATGTTATTATATTTTACATGATAATATTAATGTTATTATATTTTACATGATAATATTAATATTATTATATTTTACATGATAATATTAATATTATTATATTTTACATGATAATATTAATATTATTATATTTTACATGATAATATTAATGTTATTATATTTTACATGATAATATTAATATTATTATATTTTACATGATAATATTAATATTATTATATTTTACATGATAATATTAATGTTATTATATTTTACATGATAATATTAATATTATTATATTTTACATGATAATATTAATATTATTATATTTTACATGATAATATTAATATTATTATATTTTACATGATGATATTAATGTAATTATATTTTACATGATAATATTAATGTTATTATATTTTACATGATAATATTAATATTATTATATTTTACATGATAATATTAATGTTATTATATTTTACATGATAATATTAATATTATTATATTTTACATGATGATATTAATATTATTATATTTTACATGATAATATTAATATTATTATATTTTACATGATGATATTAATGTTATTATATTTTACATGATAATATTAATATTATTATATTTTACATGATGATATTAATATTATTATATTTTACATGATGATATTAATATTATTATATTTTACATGATGATATTAATGTTATAATATTTTACATGATGATATTAATATTATTATATTTTACATGATGATATTAATGTTATTATATTTTACATGATGATATTAATATTATTATATTTTACATGATAATATTAATATTATTATATTTTACATGATAATATTAATATTATTATATTTTACATGATGATATTAATATTATTATATTTTACATGATAATATTAATATTATTATATTTTACATGATAATATTAATATTATTATATTTTACATGATAATATTAAGGTTATTATATTTTACATGATGATATTAATATTATTATATATTACATGATAATATTAATATTATTATATTTTACATGATAATATTAATATTATTATATTTTACATGATGATATTAATATTATTATATTTTACATGATGATATTAATATTATTATATATTACATGATAATATTAATATTATTATATTTTACATGATAATATTAATGTCATTATATTTTACATGATAATATTAATATTATTATATTTTACATGATGATATTTATATTATTATATTTTACATGATGATTATTAATATTATTATATTTTACATGATAATATTAATGTTATTATATTTTACATGATAATATTAATGTTATTATATTTTACATGATGATATTAATGTTATTATATTTTACATGATGATATTTATATTATTATATTTTACATGATGATATTTATATTATTATATTTTACATGATGATTATTAATGTTATTATATTTTACATGATAATATTAATGTCATTATATTTTACATGATAATATTAATGTTATTATATTTTACATGATAATATTTATATTATTATATTTTACATGATGATATTAATATTATTATATTTTACATGATAATATTAATATTATTATATTTTACATGATAATATTAATGTCATTATATTTTACATGATGATATTAATGTTATTATATTTTACATGATGATATTAATATTATTATATTTTACATGATGATATTAATATTATTATATATTACATGATGATATTAATATTATTATATTTTACATGATAATATTAATGTCATTATATTTTACATGATAATATTAATATTATTATATTTTACATGATGATATTTATATTATTATATTTTACATGATGATATTAATATTATTATATTTTACATGATAATATTAATATTATTATATTTTACATGATAATATTAATGTCATTATATTTTACATGATAATATTTATATTATTATATTTTACATGATAATATTTATATTATTATATTTTACATGATGATATTAATATTATTATATATTACATGATAATATTAATATTATTATATTTTACATGATAATATTAATGTCATTATATTTTACATGATAATATTAATGTTATTATATTTTACATGATGATATTTATATTATTATATTTTACATGATGATATTAATGTTATTATATTTTACATGATAATATTAATGTCATTATATTTTACATGATAATATTAATGTTATTATATTTTACATGATGATATTATAATGATATTATAATGTTATTATATTTTACATGATGATATTAATGTTATTATATTTTACATGATGATATTAATGTTATTATATTTTACATGATGATATTAATATTATTATATTTTACATGATGATATTAATATTATTATATTTTACATGATGATATTAATGTTATTATATTTTACATGATGATATTAATGTTATTATATTTTACATGATGATTATTAATATTATTATATTTTACATGATAATATTAATATTATTATATTTTACATGATGATATTAATGTTATTATATTTTACATGATGATTATTAATATTATTATATTTTACATGATGATATTAATATTATTATATTTTACATGATGATTATTAATATTATTATATTTTACATGATGATTATTAATGTTATTATATTTTACATGATGATATTAATGTTATTATATTTTACATGATGATATTAATATTATTATATTTTACATGATAATATTAATATTATTATATTTTACATGATGATATTAATGTTATTATATTTTACATGATGATTATTAATATTATTATATTTTACATGATGATTATTAATGTCGTTATATTTTACATGATGATTATTAATGTTATTATATTTTACATGATGATTATTAATATTATTATATTTTACATGATAATATTAATGTCATTATATTTTACATGATAATATTAATATTATTATATTTTACATGATGATTATTAATGTCATTATATTTTACATGATGATTATTAATATTATTATATTTTACATGATAATATTAATGTCATTATATTTTACATGATAATATTAATATTATTATATTTTACATGATGATTATTAATATTATTATATTTTACATGATAATATTAATATTATTATATTTTACATGATGATTATTAATATTATTATATTTTACATGATGATTATTAATGTTATTATATTTTACATGATGATATTAATATTATTATATTTTACATGATGATTATTAATATTAATATATTTTACATGATAATATTAATATTATTATATTTTACATGATAATATTAATGTCATTATATTTTACATGATAATATTAATATTATTATATTTTACATGATGATTATTAATATTATTATATTTTACATGATGATTATTAATATTATTATATTTTACATGATGATTATTAATGTTATTATATTTTACATGATGATTATTAATGTTAATATATTTTACATGATGATATTAATATTATTATATTTTACATGATGATTATTAATATTATTATATTTTACATGATGATTATTAATGTTAATATATTTTACATGATGATTATTAATGTTAATATATTTTACATGATGATTATTAATATTATTATATTTTACATGATGATTATTAATATTATTATATTTTACATGATGATTATTAATGTTAATATATTTTACATGATGATTATTAATATTATTATATTTTACATGATGATTATTAATATTATTATATTTTACATGATGATTATTAATGTCATTATATTTTACATGATGATTATTAATATTATTATATTTTACATGATAATATTAATGTCATTATATTTTACATGATGATTATTAATGTTATTATATTTTACATGATAATATTAATATTATTATATTTTACATGATGATTATTAATATTATTATATTTTACATGATGATTATTAATATTATTATATTTTACATGATGATTATTAATATTATTATATTTTACATGATGATTATTAATATTATTATATTTTACATGATAATATTAATGTCATTATATTTTACATGATGATTATTAATGTTATTATATTTTACATGATAATATTAATATTATTATATTTTACATGATGATTATTAATATTATTATATTTTACATGATGATTATTAATATTATTATATTTTACATGATGATTATTAATATTATTATATTTTACATGATGATTATTAATGTTAATATATTTTACATGATGATTATTAATATTATTATATTTTACATGATGATTATTAATGTCGTTATATTTTACATGGTGATTATTAATGTCATTATATTTTACATGATGATTATAATAGTTATTATATTTTACATGATGATTATTAATATTATTATATTTTACATGATGATTATTAATATTATTATATTTTACATGATGATTATTAATGTCATTATATTTTACATGATGATTATTAATATTATTATATTTTACATGATGATATTAATATTATTATATTTTACATGATGATTATTAATGTTATTATATTTTACATGATGATTATTAATGTTATTATATTTTACATGATAATATTAATATTATTATATTTTACATGATAATATTAATATTATTATATTTTACATGATAATATTAATATTATTATATTTTACATGATAATATTAATATTATTATATTTTACATGATGATTATTAATGTTAATATATTTTACATGATGATTATTAATATTATTATATTTTACATGATGATTATTAATGTCGTTATATTTTACATGATGATTATTAATGTTATTATATTTTACATGATGATTATTAATATTATTATATTTTACATGATAATATTAATGTCATTATATTTTACATGATAATATTAATATTATTATATTTTACATGATGATTATTAATGTCATTATATTTTACATGATGATTATTAATATTATTATATTTTACATGATAATATTAATGTCATTATATTTTACATGATAATATTAATATTATTATATTTTACATGATGATTATTAATATTATTATATTTTACATGATAATATTAATATTATTATATTTTACATGATGATTATTAATATTATTATATTTTACATGATGATTATTAATGTTATTATATTTTACATGATGATATTAATATTATTATATTTTACATGATGATTATTAATATTAATATATTTTACATGATAATATTAATATTATTATATTTTACATGATAATATTAATGTCATTATATTTTACATGATAATATTAATATTATTATATTTTACATGATGATTATTAATATTATTATATTTTACATGATAATATTAATATTATTATATTTTACATGATGATTATTAATGTTATTATATTTTACATGATGATATTAATGTTATTATATTTTACATGATAATATTAATGTCATTATATTTTACATGATAATATTAATATTATTATATTTTACATGATGATTATTAATATTATTATATTTTACATGATAATATTAATGTTATTATATTTTACATGATGATATTAATATTATTATATTTTACATGATAATATTAATGTTATTATATTTTACATGATAATATTAATATTATTATATTTTACATGATAATATTAATGTTATTATATTTTACATGATAATATTAATGTCATTATATTTTACATGATGATTATTAATATTATTATATTTTACATGATGATATTAATATTATTATATTTTACATGATGATATTAATGTTATTATATTTTACATGATAATATTAATGTTATTATATTTTACATGATAATATTAATATTATTATATTTTACATGATGATATTAATGTTATTATATTTTACATGATGATATTAATATTATTATATTTTACATGATAATATTAATGTTATTATATTTTACATGATAATATTAATATTATTATATTTTACATGATGATTATTAATGTTATTATATTTTACATGATGATATTAATATTATTATATTTTACATGATAATATTAATGTTATTATATTTTACATGATAATATTAATATTATTATATTTTACATGATGATATTAATGTTATTATATTTTACATGATGATATTAATATTATTATATTTTACATGATAATATTAATGTTATTATATTTTACATGATAATATTAATATTATTATATTTTACATGATGATATTAATATTATTATATTTTACATGATGATTATTAATGTTATTATATTTTACATGATGATATTAATGTTATTATATTTTACATGATAATATTAATGTCATTATATTTTACATGATAATATTAATGTTATTATATTTTACATGATGATATTAATGTTATTATATTTTACATGATGATATTAATGTTATTATATTTTACATGATGATATTAATATTATTATATTTTACATGATAATATTAATATTATTATATTTTACATGATGATATTAATATTATTATATTTTACATGATGATATTAATATTATTATATTTTACATGATGATATTAATGTTATTATATTTTACATGATAATATTAATGTTATTATATTTTACATGATAATATTAATATTATTATATTTTACATGATGATATTAATGTTATTATATTTTACATGATGATATTAATATTATTATATTTTACATGATAATATTAATGTTATTATATTTTACATGATAATATTAATATTATTATATTTTACATGATGATTATTAATGTCATTATATTTTACATGATGATTATTAATGTTATTATATTTTACATGATGATTATTAATGTTATTATATTTTACATGATAATATTAATATTATTATATTTTACATGATGATTATTAATGTCATTATATTTTACATGATGATTATTAATGTCATTATATTTTACATGATAATATTAATATTATTATATTTTACATGATGATTATTAATGTTAATATATTTTACATGATGATTATTAATATTATTATATTTTACATGATAATATTAATATTATTATATTTTACATGATGATTATTAATGTCATTATATTTTACATGATGATTATTAATGTTATTATATTTTACATGATGATTATTAATGTCATTATATTTTACATGATGATTATTAATGTCATTATATTTTACATGATGATTATTAATGTCATTATATTTTACATGATAATATTAATGTTATTATATTTTACATGATGATTATTAATGTTATTATATTTTACATGATGATTATTAATGTTATTATATTTTACATGATGATTATTAATATTATTATATTTTACATGATGATTATTAATGTTATTATATTTTACATGATGATTATTAATGTCATTATATTTTACATGATGATTATTAATGTTAATATATTTTACATGATGATTATTAATGTCATTATATTTTACATGATGATTATTAATGTCATTATATTTTACATGATAATATTAATATTATTATATTTTACATGATGATTATTAATGTTAATATATTTTACATGATGATTATTAATATTATTATATTTTACATGATAATATTAATATTATTATATTTTACATGATGATTATTAATGTCATTATATTTTACATGATAATATTAATATTATTATATTTTACATGATGATTATTAATGTTAATATATTTTACATGATGATTATTAATGTTATTATATTTTACATGATGATTATTAATATTATTATATTTTACATGATGATATTAATATTATTATATTTTACATGATAATATTAATATTATTATATTTTACATGATGATTATTAATGTCATTATATTTTACATGATAATATTAATATTATTATATTTTACATGATGATTATTAATGTTAATATATTTTACATGATGATTATTAATATTATTATATTTTACATGATGATTATTAATATTATTATATTTTACATGATAATATTAATATTATTATATTTTACATGATGATTATTAATGTCATTATATTTTACATGATAATATTAATATTATTATATTTTACATGATGATTATTAATGTTAATATATTTTACATGATGATTATTAATATTATTATATTTTACATGATGATTATTAATGTCATTATATTTTACATGATGATTATTAATGTCATTATATTTTACATGATGATTATTAATGTCATTATATTTTACATGATAATATTAATGTTATTATATTTTACATGATAATATTAATATTATTATATTTTACATGATGATTATTAATGTTATTATATTTTACATGATGATTATTAATGTCATTATATTTTACATGATGATTATTAATGTCATTATATTTTACATGATGATTATTAATGTCATTATATTTTACATGATAATATTAATGTTATTATATTTTACATGATAATATTAATATTATTATATTTTACATGATAATATTAATGTTATTATATTTTACATGATAATATTAATGTTATTATATTTTACATGATGATATTAATGTTATTATATTTTACATGATGATATTAATGTTATTATATTTTACATGATAATATTAATATTATTATATTTTACATGATAATATTAATATTATTATATTTTACATGATGATATTAATGTTATTATATTTTACATGATGATATTAATGTTATTATATTTTACATGATGATATTAATGTTATTATATTTTACATGATGATATTAATGTTATTATATTTTACATGATGATTATTAATGTTATTATATTTTACATGATGATTATTAATGTCATTATATTTTACATGATGATATTAATATTATTATATTTTACATGATAATATTAATGTTATTATATTTTACATGATGATATTAATGTTATTATATTTTACATGATGATATTAATATTATTATATTTTACATGATAATATTAATGTTATTATATTTTACATGATAATATTAATGTTATTATATTTTACATGATAATATTAATATTATTATATTTTACATGATAATATTAATATTATTATATTTTACATGATAATATTAATATTATTATATTTTACATGATAATATTAATGTTATTATATTTTACATGATAATATTAATATTATTATATTTTACATGATAATATTAATATTATTATATTTTACATGATGATATTAATATTATTATATTTTACATGATAATATTAATGTTATTATATTTTACATGATGATATTAATATTATTATATTTTACATGATAATATTAATGTTATTATATTTTACATGATGATTATTAATGTCATTATATTTTACATGATGATATTAATATTATTATATTTTACATGATAATATTAATGTTATTATATTTTACATGATGATATTAATATTATTATATTTTACATGATAATATTAATGTTATTATATTTTACATGATAATATTAATATTATTATATTTTACATGATGATTATTAATGTTATTATATTTTACATGATGATTAATAATGTCATTATATTTTACATGATGATATTAATATTATTATATTTTACATGATAATATTAATGTTATTATATTTTACATGATGATATTAATGTTATTATATTTTACATGATGATATTAATATTATTATATTTTACATGATAATATTAATGTTATTATATTTTACATGATAATATTAATGTTATTATATTTTACATGATAATATTAATATTATTATATTTTACATGATAATATTAATATTATTATATTTTACATGATAATATTAATATTATTATATTTTACATGATAATCTTAATGTTATTATATTTTACATGATAATATTAATATTATTATATTTTACATGATAATATTAATATTATTATATTTTACATGATAATATTAATGTTATTATATTTTACATGATAATATTTATATTATTATATTTTACATGATAATATTAATGTCATTATATTTTACATGATAATATTAATATTATTATATTTTACATGATGATATTAATGTAATTATATTTTACATGATAATATTAATGTTATTATATTTTACATGATAATATTAATATTATTATATTTTACATGATAATATTAATGTTATTATATTTTACATGATAATATTAATATTATTATATTTTACATGATAATATTAATATTATTATATTTTACATGATGATATTAATGTTATTATATTTTACATGATAATATTAATATTATTATATTTTACATGATGATATTAATGTTATTATATTTTACATGATAATATTAATATTATTATATTTTACATGATGATATTAATATTATTATATTTTACATGATAATATTAATGTTATTATATATTACATGATGATATTAATATTATTATATTTTACATGATAATATTAATATTATTATATTTTACATGATAATATTAATGTTATTATATTTTACATGATAATATTAATATTATTATATATTACATGATGATATTAATGTTATTATATTTTACATGATAATATTAATATTATTATATTTTACATGATAATATTAATGTTATTATATTTTACATGATAATATTAATGTTATTATATTTTACATGATGATATTAATATTATTATATTTTACATGATAATATTAATATTATTATATTTTACATGATAATATTAATGTTATTATATTTTACATGATAATATTTATATTATTATATTTTACATGATGATATTAATGTTATTATATTTTACATGATAATATTAATATTATTATATTTACATGATAATATTAATGTTATTATATTTTACATGATAATATTAATGTTATTATATTTTACATGATGATATTTATATTATTATATTTTACATGATAATATTAATATTATTATATTTTACATGATAATATTAATGTTATTATATTTGACATGATAATATTAATATTATTATATATTACATGATGATATTTATGTTATTATATTTTACATGATAATATTAATGTTATTATATTTTACATGATAATATTAATATTATTATATATTACATGATAATATTAATGTTATTATATTTTACATGATAATATTAATGTTATTATATTTTACATGATAATATTAATATTATTATATTTTACATGATGATATTAATGTTATTATATTTTACATGATAATATTAATGTTATTATATTTTACATGATAATATTAATATTATTATATATTACATGATGATATTAATGTTATTATATTTTACATGATAATATTAATATTATTATATTTTACATGATAATATTAATATTATTATATTTCACATGATAATATTAATATTATTATATTTTACATGATAATATTAATATTATTATATATTACATGATGATATTAATATTATTATATATTACATGATAATATTAATATTATTATATATTTCATGATGATATTTATATTATTATATTTTACATGATAATATTAATATTATTATATTTTACATGATGATATTAATATTATTATATATTACATGATGATATTAATATTATTATATATTACATGATAATATTAATATTATTATATGTTACATGATGATATTAATATTATTATATATTACATGATAATATTAATATTATTATATTTTACATGATAATTTTAATATTATTATATTTTACATGATAATATTAATATTATTATATTTTACATGATAATATTGATATTGTTATATATCACATGATAATATTGATATTATTATATATTACATGATAATATTAATATAATTATATATTACATGATGATATTTATATTATTATATTTTACATGATAATATTAATATTATTATATATTACATGATAATATTAATATTATGATGATATTAATATTATTATATATTACATGATAATATTAATATTATTATATATTACATGATAATATTTATATTGTTATATATTACATGATAATATTAATATTATTATATATTACATGATAATATTATATTATTATATATTACATGATAATATTAATGTTATTATATTTTACATGATAATATAATTATTATTATATTTTACATGATGATATTAATATTATTATATTTTACATGATAATATTAATATTATTATATATTACATGATAATATTAATATTATTATATATTACATGATAATATTAATATTATTATATTTTACATGATCATATTCATATTATTATATTTTACATGATAATATTAATATTATTATATATCACATGATAATATTAATATTATTATATATTACATGATAATATTAATATTATAATATTTTAAATGATGATATTAATATTTTTATGTTTTACCTGATAATATTAATGTTATTATATTTTACATGATAATATTAATATTATTGTATATTACATGATTATATTAATATTATTATATTTTACATGATAATATTAATATTATTATATATCACATTATAATATTAATATTATTATATTTTACATGATAATATTAATATTATTATATATTACATGATAATATTAATATTATTATAGATTACATGATAATATTAATATTATTATATTTTCCATGATAATATTAATATTATTATATTTTACATGATGATATTAATATTATTATATATTACATGATAATATTAATATTATTATATATTACATGATAATATTAATATTATTATATGTTACATGATGATATTAATAGTATTATATATTACATGATAATATTAATATTATTATATTTTACATGACAATATTAATATTAATATATATTACATGATGATATTAATATTATTATATTTTACATGATAATATTAATATTATTATATTTTACATGATAATATTAATATTATTATATTTTACATGATAATATTAATATTATTATATTTTACATGATAATATTAATATTATTATATATCACATGATAATATTAATATTATTATATATTACATGATAATATTAATATTATTATATGTTACATGATAATATTAATATTATTATATATTGCATGATAATATAAATATTATTATATGTTACATGATAATATTAATATCATTATATATTACATGATAATATTAATGTTATTCTATATTACATGATAATATTAATATCATTATATACTACATGATAATATTAATGTTATTATATATTACATGATAATATTAATGTATTTATATATTACATGATTATATTAATGTTATTATATATTACATGATAATATTAATGTTATTATATATTACATGATAATATTAATGTTATTATATTTTCCATGATAATAATTATGTTATTATATATTACATGATAATATTGATATTATTATATATTACATGATAATATTAATGTTATTATATATTACATGATAATATTAATGTTATTATATATTACATGATAATATTAATGTTATTATATTTTACATGATGATATTAATATTATTATATTTTACATGATAATATTAATATTATTATATTTTACATGATAATATTAATGTTATTATATTTGACATGATAATATTAATATTATTATATATTACATGATGATATTAATGTTATTATATTTTACATGATAATATTAATGTTATTATATTTTACATGATAATATTAATATTATTATATATTACATGATAATATTAATGTTATTATATTTTACATGATAATATTAATGTTATTATATTTTACATGATAATATTAATATTATTATATTTTACATGATGATATTAATGTTATTATATTTTACATGATAATATTAATGTTATTATATTTTACATGATAATATTAATATTATTATATATTACATGATGATATTAATGTTATTATATTTTACATGATAATATTAATATTATTATATTTTACATGATAATATTAATATTATTATATTTCACATGATAATATTAATATTATTATATTTTACATGATAATATTAATATTATTATATATTACATGATGATATTAATATTATTATATATTACATGATAATATTAATATTATTATATATTACATGATGATATTTATATTATTATATTTTACATGATAATATTAATATTATTATATTTTACATGATGATATTAATATTATTATATATTACATGATGATATTAATATTATTATATATTACATGATAATATTAATATTATTATATGTTACATGATGATATTAATATTATTATATATTACATGATAATATTAATATTATTATATTTTACATGATAATTTTAATATTATTATATTTTACATGATAATATTAATATTATTATATTTTACATGATAATATTAATATTGTTATATATCACATGATAATATTGATATTATTATATATTACATGATAATATTAATATAATTATATATTACATGATGATATTTATATTATTATATTTTACATGATAATATTAATATTATTATATATTACATGATAATATTAATATTATGATGATATTAATATTATTATATATTACATGATAATATTAATATTATTATATATTACATGATTATATTTATATTGTTATATATTACATGATAATATTAATATTATTATATATTACATGATAATATTATATTATTATATATTACATGATAATATTAATGTTATTATATTTTACATGATAATATAATTATTATTATATTTTACATGATGATATTAATATTATTATATTTTACATGATAATATTAATATTATTATATATTACATGATAATATTAATATTATTATATATTACATGATAATATTAATATTATTATATTTTACATGATCATATTCATATTATTATATTTTACATGATAATATTAATATTATTATATATCACATGATAATATTAATATTATTATATATTACATGATAATATTAATATTATAATATTTTAAATGATGATATTAATATTTTTATGTTTTACCTGATAATATTAATGTTATTATATTTTACATGATAATATTAATATTATTGTATATTACATGATTATATTAATATTATTATATTTTACATGATAATATTAATATTATTATATATCACATTATAATATTAATATTATTATATTTTACATGATAATATTAATATTATTATATATTACATGATAATATTAATATTATTATAGATTACATGATAATATTAATATTATTATATTTTACATGATAATATTAATATTATTATATTTTACATGATGATATTAATATTATTATATATTACATGATAATATTAATATTATTATATATTACATGATAATATTAATATTATTATATGTTACATGATGATATTAATATTATTATATATTACATGATAATATTAATATTATTATATTTTACATGACAATATTAATATTAATATATATTACATGATGATATTAATATTATTATATTTTACATGATAATATTAATATTATTATATTTTACATGATAATATTAATATTATTATATTTTACATGATAATATTAATATTATTATATTTTACATGATAATATTAATATTATTATATATCACATGATAATATTAATATTATTATATATTACATGATAATATTAATATTATTATATGTTACATGATAATATTAATATTATTATATATTGCATGATAATATAAATATTATTATATGTTACATGATAATATTAATATCATTATATATTACATGATAATATTAATGTTATTCTATATTACATGATAATATTAATATCATTATATACTACATGATAATATTAATGTTATTATATATTACATGATAATATTAATGTATTTATATATTACATGATTATATTAATGTTATTATATATTACATGATAATATTAATGTTATTATATATTACATGATAATATTAATGTTATTATATTTTCCATGATAATATTAATGTTATTATATATTACATGATAATATTGATATTATTATATATTACATGATAATATTAATGTTATTATATATTACATGATAATATTAATGTTATTATATATTACATGATAATATTAATGTTATTATATATTACATGATAATATTAATGTAATTATATTTTGCATGATAATATTAATGTCATTATATTTTACATGATAATATTAATGTAATTATATATTACATGATAATATTAATGTAATTATATATCACATGATAATGTTAATGTTATTATATATTACATGATAATATTAATATTATTATATTTTACATGATAATATTAATATTATTATATATTACATGATAATATTAATATTATTATATTTTACATGATAATATTAATATTATTATATATTGCATGATAATATTAATATTATTATATTTTACATGATAATATTAATTTCATTATATATTACATGATAATATTAATGTTATTATATATTACATGATAATATTAATATCATTATATACTACATGATAATATTAATGTTATTATATATTACATGATAATATTAATGTTATTATATATTACATGATAATATTAATAGTATTATATTTTACATGATAATATTAATGATATTATATTTTACATGATATCAATGGTATTATATATTACATGATAATATTAATATTATTATATAGTACATGATAATATTAATGTTATTATATTTTACATGATAATATTAATGTCATTATATTTTACATGATAATATTTATTATAATGTTATTATATATTACATGATAATATTAATATTATTATATTTTACATGATAATGTTAATGTTATTATATTTTACATGATAATATTAATATTATTATATTTTACATGATAATAATAATATTATTATATTGTATATGATTATATTAATGTTATTATATTGTATATGATAATATTAATATTATTATATTTTACATGATAACATTAAAAAATCATGTTTACTTGTTTACAACAGTAAATGATATAAATATGATTTATTTTTCTGAAAGAATAAATCATGTTATACATCCGGAGAAGCACCAATCTAGAAAATACAAACTTTGTGTTTGTTTTAGGGTTTGAAGTTTTAGCTGGACATACAACCATAAAAACACAAAGACGTTTGTCATTCATATAATAGATTAGTGATGGGACGATTTCAATTTTTTCGGTTCCGATACAATTACTGATTCCAATTCGTTTTAAATGAGAAGTATTCAGCTTCGAAATGCCATAGCTTTAAGAGGTTTCTTTATTTCCCCTTAACCTTCTATTATTTTTTTGGTCTTAGTGTGAGACGAGTTGTGTTTGTAGGCTATGATATGCAATATTGTAGAAAAACACCATTAGATACGAGACCATATAAACAGAATAATGACAATATTGAAAGATTTTACTAGTTTTCAATTATGAAACATTTTTTATCAATATATCAGATTGGTATCGCACTGTGAAGCTCTCAAATTTTCGAGGTATACCTATCTTCAGGAGTAAGAAAAAGGAAAAAAACATGTACAATCAATTGGTGGATGAGAATTTATGCCTGAAGCCGGAAACAACAGTCACACAGTTGGACAAGTTCATTGTTAAATTATTATATCTTTAATTTACTTTATATATTCCTATGTAATTTCTGTGTCTGGCGTCTATTTTTTATTTTACCAGTTTGTTAAAACGGCTTGTCTTTTGTGTATACACATTTTTAAGCACTCACTACGCACATTTAAATGATTCTTATTAGGTTCTTTTATAGTCTTTATCTCTTTTATTATATAAAAGGAAATTTGTCTGTGTGTGTGTGTGACTTCCTTCCTCATATGTTCCAAATCGGCTGAGCCTATCTTTTGCAAATTTCACACAAAGGTAATTTATATTTCTGGCAGTGTTCTTTGATATGTCTTGTACAGAAATTCATCCGATAAGTATCGAAAATCGAAAAAAAACTCCTATCTTAAAAATAGTCTTTCTTTATAGACAAAAAAGAAGAATTTTTACAGGGGAATATTTTATGTTACACTGGTGTAACATTAGCTGGTTTCTATCTTTGTTTTTATATATAAGAGAAGAAAGACTATTTTAAGATCGTCAAGCCCAAATATCAGCTGACGAGATATTGTAAACAAACACAGACAGAATTTGATGAACGACATTATCATTATTATTTTTTTTATATATGTTTTTGCTAATTAGTTCACCGGGCAAACTATTCCTCTTAATATACAATAATCAATAGAGGATTGACTCTATAATAATATATATGCAATCTGCATAAATTAAAATATCATGTTTAAACGTGTTGTACGACTGGGCAACGCCGGGCATCCAGCTCGTGATATAATATTTCTCTGCATTGCATCAAAGTTGGGTAGTATGATGGCCTTCACTCTACCTCCTTCTATTTTATTCTGAACAGTGTTGTTTTTTGTCCTTTAATTTCACATACGGCATAATCACGTTGACACACTGGTTCTTTCTGGATCATTGAAGTTAAGCAACGTCGAACCTTGTCAGAAATAAATGGGTGACCAGGTGCTGTATGCGCTCTCTGCTTATCTACCCATTGTTTCCAGTTGTCCTGGACTTCTCCTTGCCAGTGCCAATTCAAGCGGCGTCGATTCAGGAGAGGTGTGGTTGGAGATTGTGCAACTCTTGCCTCGCAATTACATGCACAGCTTTCCCTACAAGGGTATCCTTGTTATATAGGGGGTCTTTCATTGAGAGAGTTTTATTAAAAGATGAGTCTTAGAGAGAGATGCTTAGAAGGAGTCTTATTACAGTGAGGGATGTTGAAAGACTCCGAGAGAGAGATTTTTGTTGGAAGAGACTTAGATAGATTATTCATGTTAGGAGAGATTCTTATATATTAAATGTTCATTCCTTAATTGTGTTAGTTAATTAGAAGAAGCTCTTAGAGTGAGGACATAGTGTTCAGACAGTTCGGATATGATGATGTTGAGACGTGTATGTAAAGACATATAACACAAATATATAATACAATTCCACTTTACCTTTCTGTAAGAATCATAAGACACAAGACGAGCTTTACAAAACGCATGATGGTTTATTTCGTCACACGGCCGTGTTTCCAGCACCAAGAATTCAAAGTTTCACATTTTTCCTTGAAGTGACGTCTCGCTCCTAGACGTCTGACTCTCTCTGAGTTTTCTCACTGACTGACTAACTCTAACTAAAGTTTTTCTCTATCCCGAGAACTTTCTATTTTCCGTGACGTCATACACATGTTAAAACATGTGCCTTCTTTCACGTGTTATGGACATACGTGTCCAAAACTTTTCCTATTTCTCAGTAACCTATTTATCCAATAGGTTAAAAACATTATCTTATAAGCTGCATTCTTTCAATTTAAAATTTCATAACAAACTTGAGAGTTCACATTCTTTTCTTGAAATATTTATCTATATTCTAAACAAATGTTTGTTTTACATTTTTAAATTCTCACACGTAATCTATTTCTAAACTAGATTACGAGGTTCGAATTTCGCCTATGCTATTTCATTTTCATTTTTAACTAAATTCTCCATTTTTATACTTACATGAAAAGGGGACAGCCCTTATCATGTAACATCTTTTGTCTTTCGAGACTAAACGGATGCATCGAACTCCCATACTCTCTTGTTTTCGTTTTAAAGATTAAAAATCTATACAAGTAAAGTAAATATAAGTTTCACAGAAAAAAAAAAATTTAATTTAAAATAAACAATGTAAAACAGAATTATATAATTATATGAAACATTAACAGATTTCTTTCCAAATACTTTATTAGTAAACTAAGAAACTGTATTAATGAAATACATAGAAATAAAAAATAAAACTTGTTTCATATGTGTAGAATATCTTATAGATATGGGCGTGTGTATAGACACTGAATATATTTGTATAAAAATATACGTGTAACTGTGTGTACAAACTTAAGGTAGATGAAAATATATACAAAAAAATAACAAATAAAAATGAAATAAAATAATATAAACGTAAGTATATACAGAGCAAATTTATTTAGATTTCACAATTAATAAATAAAAAAATAAAAAGATATTAAAATGGAATTATTAAATTATGATTGGAATTTTGGGAATAAGAAAAATATAATTATTTTTGTAAAAAAAAAACAGACTTGAACATGAATAGAAATAAAACAAAATAGGAAAAGAAAATACAATGATTGTATGCATATATTTGAATAAACTTGAAAAAGTACATCGTGTGTGTATATGCATTGTTCATAACAAATTGTATGAATTTGAGAAAATATGAAATTTCAAGAGTAATCTCCCTTGAAAAGAATGTCCAGATTTTTGGAATTCAAAAGAGAAATCATTAAATTTAAATCAGCGAATAATATTTTGAAACCCAGATTTTTCCCGAACTTTCCAACCCAGAAACCAAAAGTCAATAAAATAAAATGAAAATATATGTTCATAAAAATAAAAATAGGTTATTTTTATTTTCTATATGTATGTATGTATGTATGTATTAATTAATTAATAATAATATATATATATATATATTAATATATGTATGTATGTAATTAATAATAATATATATATATATATATTAATAATAATATATATATATATTATTAATAATATATATATATATATATATTATTATTAATAATATATATTATTCTTCTTCTTATTATAATTAATAATAATATATATATATATTATTATTTTTAATAATAATATATATATTATTATTTTTATTAATAATATATATTATGATTATTATTAATAATATATATTATTATTATTATTATTTATAATATATATTATTATTAATAATATATATTATTATTATTAATAATATATATTATTATTACTAATAATATATATTATTATTACTAATAATATATATTATTATTAATAATAATATATATTATTATTATTAATAATATATATTATTATTACTAATAATATATATTATTATTATTAATAATATATATTATTATTAATAATAATATATATTATTATTAATAATAATAATAATAATAATAATATATATATATATATATATATATATATATATATATATATATATATATATATATATATATATATATATACTAACAGTTCAGCCTGGCTTTACTCAGGCTCTATGTACTATTCATAGCTTCATATGCATATGTATATATTAAAAAGTGTGCATATGTACGGTAATCCCTCTATATTATAAGCTTCCTTAACTACCATAGAGAAAATTTAGTAGATACAGCAGAGGTCAAATTTTAAAAAAATTTGACCCCATTTTATACCCTTTAACATTTATTGTTTTGGGCTCAAATCAAATTAAAATATTTGACCCATGTCCAAGTAACCTACATAAATAATTGTAGTTTAGACCCAAAATTGGCGGAGGAGTTTGGTAGAGCCTGTAAAGGTCAACTCTTCCAACTTTGACCTCTTGGCATTCAAATTTTCACCCAAAACCTTTATGAAAAAGCTTTTTGCATGTCTGAATACCCTGTATATAAAATTTCAAATGTTTAGACACAAAATTCGCTTAATAGTTAGCTAGAGACCACAAAGGTCAAACCTTTTGAACTTTGACCCCTTGGCAGCCAACTTTACAGACAAAAACCGATCGATAAGCTTGCCCTATGTCTGAATACACTTTATGTAAAATTTCAACCATGTTTGAGTAATTTGGTAGAGACCGTAGAGGTCAATTTTTTTTTAAAAAATTGACCCTAATTATGACCTCTTATCATTTATTGTTTTGGGTTCAAACCAAATTATAAAGTTAGATCCATGTCCAAGTAACCTATATTTGAAATTTCAACTTTTTAGACCCAAAATTGGCGGAGGAATTTGGTAGAGTTCTCAAAGGTAAAATCGTTGAACTTTGACTCTTTAACAGCAAAATTTCTGGCTGAAATCGGATTTAAGATTTTCCCAAATCTCAATACCCCTTATGTCAAATTTGGAGTCTGTAGTGAGAAAATTGACAGAGGTATTTTGTAGGGAAATGTACACAGACAGACACACACACATCTTTACTTAACGATATATATATATACATATATATATATATATATATATATACATATATATATATATATATATATATATATATATAGAGAGAGAGAGAGAGAGAGAGAGTGAAATGCTATCTGAAAAAAAAAACTAAAAAAAATAATTTGCGGTCAACATTTCCGGTAAGAACAGATATATACAAAGGCTGAAGAGAATTCGATATTTTTCAATCATAAACTAGTCCAACTTATATCAGATTTGAAACCGATGGTACCAATGCTTTTCTGACCTTCTGTAAAAGTTAAAAATAAATATATATATATTTTTTTTTTATTACATTTTCACCCCAAACAAGGCAAATTGCCACTTTGGTGTAGGGGGCTACTATCAGGGGCAACAACTACTTGGGTACTATGTAGGGATTTGGGCAGCAAGGTGTCGGTTCACGTTACACTTGAACTTCTGCACGTCAGTACTGTTGGGGAAGCAGGGACCTGGAATGGAATTCCAGAGTCTAGCGGTTCTGGGGAAGAAACTATTGGAGTAAAAAGATCTTTTACATCTAGGGATCTCTACAGTGTGGGGGTGGGATTTAGCAGCCTGTCGGGTTTGTCGAGGGTGCTCACGTCGTGGGGGCACAAGTGATTGCAGTTCGTCAGAGCATTCACCACTAAAATACTTGTAGAAAAGGCAGAGGGATGCAACATTTCGTCGATGGGACAGAGGCTGAAGCTTAGATGCTAGTTCAGGGCCTATCAGGTTTGCGACTCTCTTTTGAACCTTGTCAAGGAACGAGAGACTAGTAGCAGATGCACCAGCCCAGATGTGGCAGCAATACTCCATACATGGGCGAATGGTGGCCTTATAGAGGTACAGGATACTTTCGGGTGTTAGTAGTTTTCTAGCACGGTAGAGAGAGCCCACCTTTCTTGCAGCGGCCCTGGCAATGCCTTCAATGTAATTGTTCCAACTCATGTTTCCTGTGAACATTAGGCCAAGGAGTTTGAAAGATGGACTCTCAGATAAAGAGTCGTTGGCCATTGCTATGGGTGGTAGAGAGGGTTTCTTGTAATTATTGAATGAAACTAGTTTAGTCTTGGCAGCATTGACGCGACCAACCACTTTTGTCCCCATTCCACTACAGATTGGAGGTCTTCCTCTAGTGTTTCTGCCATTTCTTTAGAAATGTGTTCATTCGTCTTCCTGTCGTGCCTGCCATAGAGTGTAGTGTCATCAGCATATATACCCATCTCAGAGGCAATGTTGTCGGGGAAGTCATTTATGAATATCAGGAACAATAGAGGTCCAAGGATAGAACCCTGGGGCACCCCCGCATTTATATCATATTGTTTAAATGTACGACCGTCGAGGACAACCTGGATTTTTCTCTTATCTAAGAAGGATTTAATTATGTTAAGTATTCTACCAGTGATACCGTATGATCTGATTTTACTGAGGAGACCCTCATGCCATACCCTGTCAAAAGCCTTAGATATATCTAGAGCTACCGCTCTGCCCTCCCCCGCTTTGTCCAGTGAATGGTATATACGTTCAGAGATCACAGTTAGGATGTCTGCTGTGGAACGGGCTTGTCTAAATCCATATTGTTTGTCAGTCAGTAGTTTAGCATCTGTAAGATGATGGACTAGAGCATGGTTAATTATGGTCTCAAATATTTTGGCAAAAAGTGGGAGGAGGCTAATGGGGCGATAATTTGATGGGTCTGTCCTTTCGCCAGAATTCTTGAATACTGGTACAACAGAAGCAGTTTTCCAACAGCCCGGAAAGCAAGCTTCATTAAGGCATTTGTTGTTGAGTTTGGAGAGAACTGGAGCTACTTCGGCTGAGCACGTTTTTAATAGCACAGCTGGGATAAGATTGGGTCCACATGCTTTTGAGGTGTCAAGGTTTTTTATGATAGCATGCACCTGAGCAGGGGTGGTTTTCAGATCGTCTAGTGTGGCGTCTGTCCGCATAGGAAAGTCAGGTAGGGGGTGGTTGGAAGGGTCCAGTGTGGAGTTTGAGGCAAACCGACTGGCAAGCATGTTAGCCTTGTCGGTTGCTGAGGAGACAACCTCGTGATTGTTGGTTAGTGGGGGAATTGTTGATTAATATTATGCTATTATATTAAATTTCTTTATAATTGATCACTTTTCTGGTATTCTTTCCCATAAACACACACACACACACACACACACACACACACACACACACACACACACACACATACACACACACGCACGCACGTACGCACGCGCGCGCGTGTGGAATATGTTTCTTCAATTGTATTTCAATTTTTATATATACCAAATCCTTCAATTTATGATACTCAATATAATTACAAAGCATATAACAAATAAATGACAAAAGTTTATATTAAAAATTTCATGATGTTGACCATCTTACAATTTATTCCTTTAAGTAAGTCAGCATGCCCAATTCTTGATAGTACCTGTTTCATAGCGCAAAATCATTCATTTAATTATTATATCAATCGATGAATTTATTTGGCCTTTGACTCGTAAAAAAGAAATAAACGCTGATCAATTTTAAAAGAAAATAAAGTTACCATCTGCTTTTATTTCCTTTTAAAATTGATAAGTGCTTTGTTTTTTGTCTGATGAGTTTAGGGCGAAATAAATTCATCGATTGATATAATTAAATGAATATTTTTGCACTACGAAACTGGGTGCTGTCAACATTGAGCTGTTAACTTACTTAGAGGAATAAACGATAAGATGGTCAACATCTTGAAATTTGGAATATAGACATTTTTTTATGCATACATACATACATACATACATACATACATTGTATATATATATATATATATATATATATATATATATATATATATATATATATATATATAGAGAGAGAGAGAGAGAGAGAGAGAGAGAGAGAGAGAGAAATAAAAAGGAACAACCCGAGTTATGTGTTCAGCAACGTTTCGTCTTTATTCAAGACTTTCTGAAATAAAGACGAAACGTTATTTTTGGTTACTTTTAGGGGAGCTGGTGTTTACCCCACATTAAAAACGGCCTTGTGCCTAATTTGCTTTGGTGGGGGAGCAAATAAATACATTAAATAAATATATATATATATATGAATGCAGATAAAAATGTAATATATATATATATATATATATATATATATATATATATATATATATATATATATATATATATATATATATATATAGTGTGTTAAATTTAACTCCAAAATTAAAAAAAAATCATTTTCATAAATATTGAACCAAACAGATACAATTTAATTTTTGA
>NC_136501.1:113191074-113208574 GCF_053919585.1 Euprymna scolopes
ACACACACACACATTTTCCCTTTTTTATATATATATATAGATTATTTTCTGTATACTGGAATAGATTACCTCACAAAGAAAACAAAAACAAAACAAAAACAAAGCAATAAACAAACAAAAAAAACGTGATAAGCTTCATATATACAAATCTACAGGGAAAGGTATGAGGGGCGTGCAATAAGTAATGCCCCTGACCCACTTCCCATAGCAGTAGAGCAACGAAACTTGGCACAGTTATTAGTCTTTCTCTACATAGGAACCATCCAGAGTTATGCATTTCTCCCATCGTTTGATGCAGCTCTGGAGACCGTTTTTGTAGAACACCCCAGGTTGGTCCTCCAACCATGACGTGACTTCAGAAATCAAGGCTGCATCATCTGGGAAACGCTTTCCTTTCAAAAACAACTTCATAGCTGGGAAGAGGTGAAAGTTAGAGGGTGCAAGGTCAGGAGAGTAGGGAGGATAGGGAAGGATTTCATAATCACACGCCCGTGCTTCTGATCTAGCGACATGCGAGTTGTGGACCGGAGCGTGGTCCTGCAGGAGGAGGGTACCTTTGTTGATCTTGCCCCGCCTCTTGATTTTGATAGCTTCCTTTAATTACCTCAAAAGTGAAGCATAATAGGCTCCTGAAATTGTGGTACCCTTTGCCAGGAAATCTGTCATCACTACTCCGTCCTGGTCCCAGAAGACTGTGAGCATGACCTTGCCAGCGGAGGGCTGCACCCTTGCCTTCTTTGGAGGTGGTGAGTCCAAGTGCTTCCACTGCATTGACTGGGCTTTGGTCTCTGGATCATAGTGATGGACCCAGGTTTCATCCTGTGTAATCAGTCTTTTGAAAAACTTTGACTCATCTTCTTGGCACATCAAATTCATCCTCGAGCACTCGACGCTTCTCGCTTCTGGAATGGTGTGAGCAACCTGGGAATCCATCTGGCAGACACCTTATGCATATGCAAATGGTCATGAATGATAGTTTCCACAGACCCTGTACTAATCTTGATATCTTGGGCTATTTGGCAATAATAATTCGCCGATTTGTCAAAATGGCAGTCTCAACTTGATGGACAGATGCCTCATCAATGGCAGAAGAGGGGTGACCAGGTCTGGGAGCTGTTTCCACAGACTTCCGGCCATGTTTGAATTCACGATGATGGGGCATTATCACCATAAGTTTCTTTCATTTCATCAAAAGTCTCCATTTCACACATGACTCAGTTCAAACCCCTGTAAAACAGAAACCACAATTAGTTCAGAGCTGTAATTTGCCACATAACCCGTAGAGATATAAATCATTGCACATGCAAAATTTCAGCTAGATCAGACAACTGGAAGTGGGTCAGGGGCATTACTTATTGCACGCCCCTTGTATGCTCCGAAATGGTGCCTATTCTTTCCTGATTACCTGACATTACGTGGAGACTGGTATGAAATACCCCACAAGTTAAAGCATCTGCAAAGTAAACTGTTTCTTCCAACCAAGAATATCTTTTGTTTGTCGCTCGATTCATCGCGGGTTTCTGCCACTGTTTCTGGAGCAAATAATATTCTATGTAGTAAAAAAAGCGATATCGTTTAAATACAGTTGTACTATATTTAATACATGTATTTCTTCAAACGCTTCGAAACTTTATTCACCTATTTAATAACATTGTTGTCCTCCATGACAACATAGAGGGAGGGCCAAACGGCTTTTGCTATCATCACTATAGATTTTGACCCTGACCCTCCAAAAGGTCGCTGACCCCTAATCTCAGACATTCACAGCAAAACTTATCTCGCTATCACAATATATAAAACCTTTCCTTTCTTCCACGGGCTCTTACCGCCAAGCTAGATTTCCGCGAACAGAGGTTAATTGCGATAATTTCCCGTCCATGGAACACATTGCCGCGATACTGCTTCCTCACATATGACAAGTTGGTCGTTATTAAAACCGATCTCAACCGATTCCTATCTAGAAACATCCTCACAATTATTCGGACATGATTCTGACAATTACTCCATCTCATTAAGCCCAATCGTCGATTGGCATCTAGCCTAGATAAATGTTGATTCCGGTTTTGTTTTGCAATAAACTCAGGTACGCAAAGATGTTAAAGAAACAAATAGATAAAAAATAAATGTTACCAAAGGCAAGATAAGCCACTCTTCTGCCTACCTGGACAAGCTTTTGGTGTTTTAACTTGCTTTTATTAGTTTTTGACCGATTTACGGACACCAAAGGCGCCATTAAGGTGAAATTTGTGATGAGCACTTTAAAGTTAAAACGAAACCAAAGATGGCGCCTTTGATGCCCGAGAATCAGTCAAAAACTAATAAATAAATAAATAAATAAATAAATAAATAAAACATTAAAAACTTATTCAGGTAGGTAGAAGAGTAACTTATCTTGCCTTCGGTAACATTTATTTGTTATATATTTGTTTTTTTACCATTTTTTCGTACCTCATTCTATTTTAAAAAAAATCCTTGCAGAACTGCTGGCACTTCTGTGTGAAAGTTACATGAGGCGAATATTTGTATTTAAGTTTCAACAACCACCGACAGATGTCGCTTGTTAGGGGTCAATAACTCTTCCTTTTCTAAAAGTTTCGTGCAAACCAAAATTATATTTTTATATATTTTTATACAATCCTTCTGTACAAAAAAAAAATAAATAAAAAATAAAAAATTCTTAAACCTCTGTAAATGTTTCATGTTTTTTAAATTATATTTTGCTACATTTTATAAAACCTTATCGTAAAAGAAAATTCTAAAAACAACCAATAAATATTTTATGTTTTTAACACATTTATTATTTTATTTTCAGTTATGGATCAATCATTGAAAAAAAATATATTAATGCATTAAAATTATATTTTGATGCATTTCTTATACAATAAATGTTTCGATTTTCATATTTTTGTGTTATTTATTTCGTTATTATTTTTTTTACAAGGTATTCACCACTTATCAAGGCCCGGAAGCCACTCGGGGATAAGGGTTATTGCATGTACAGTAATCAATAAGATACTATCGTAGTAATCGTTAGTATCGGAGATTTGATAAAGTGTCATTACTTACGGGGACGGTTCATCAGGAATTTGTTTATGTTGGACTTGAAGACATCCAAGTTGTAGTCAGGTGGGAAACAGGCAAACGGAAGAGAGTTCCACAGGCGTGCACTTCTAAGAAAGAAGCTTTGTTCATGGAATCTACGTTTTGGTCTTGGCACAGATAAAGAGTGGGGAAAATTTTTGACAGTGGTTTCAGCTAGATGGATGTTTATCGTGAAAGATTGGCGAGGGGGGGCAGAGATTGGAGCTCAAACGAGCACTTGCCATGGAAGTAACGATAAAACAAAGACAGGCTCGCAACGTCTACCTGTGGGAAAGAGCTTGCAGGGAATAGAAAAGGCAGTTCCCTTACTAAGCCACAAAGCCTATTTTGTACTCTGTCAAGGCAAGATAGGCTGTTTTTAGCAGCTCCTGCCCAGACATGGCAGCAGTACTACTCCATCCTTGGACGTACTTAGCTTTTATATAGATAGAGAATTACATCAGCAGTGAGATATCTTCTGGTGCGGTGAAAGGTCAGGATCCTGCCATTTTTCCAGCGACCTTGGCAACTGACTTGATGTACGCGTTCCATTTCAGGCTATTGATGCGAGATGGGGATCAGAGCGTTGATGATGTAAAGATATTTGAGGTTCACATAATGGCCGCTAGATGGCAGTGCTCTTTCTAAAAACAGGGGTCGATAACTCGTCTCCAATGCTAATATCATACAGAAGTGCCGAATTGTTTTCACTTTTAAAACTAGATAGTAAATTTTCTTCCAAACTTGTTGGTACTATCGAGCTTTTAGCTTTTCTTTTCGACGAAGATTAGTTGTAATAAAATTTATAATTGTTTAAAAAAAAAAAATTGCCGTCAAACAAACTCAACAATTATTGTTTCAGAAATTGCTTACGTTTTCAGAGTCCTATTATTAAACAGTTACCTCCCTTGCATATGTGTGTGATGTGTGTGTGATGATGCACTGCTACGTGTCTGCGAGACAGACAAGCGAACCTGGGATGAATAGACATACACATTCGGAAATCTGTTTGTTCAGTTGAAAATATCTTGAGCGAAAAGGAAAGCAAAACAAAAACAAAACAAAAACAAAACAAAATAAAACAAAAATATCCTGTCTGCCAAGGGAAGCAACTCTTACACCAACAAGCAATAACAAGGCACGCCGCGTTGTCTCCCTTTTCACTGACATTTTTCTATTAACTAGCAAAATAATAATCATTGAACATTTATTTTCATGGTTTCGGAAATTAAGTGAATTAAACAAACAAACAAATAAAAAAATAAATAAATAAATAAATAAATAAATAATAATAATAATGATAATAATAATAATGATAATAATAATAATAATAATAATGATAATAATAATAATTAAGGTCGTACGTGAAACTAAAATATACCGTCTTGGTTTTCTAGCTAGGATCTAAGGGCAGTATCTGTTCTGTCTAAAAATGGTATCATAGGTTTCCGTTTGTGCCAAGCGTCCATAAAATGAAATATATCACAAACTCCATAAGGATATCGGAGATAAACCGTAATGGCGCCTTTGGTGTCCGTAAATCGGTCAAAAACTAATAAATAAATAAATAAATAAATAAATGAATAAATAAATAAAAACATTAAAAACTTATTCAGGTAGGTAGAAGAGTAACTTATCTCGCCTTCGGTAACATTTATTTTTTATATAAATGTTTTTTGACCATTTGTTGTACCTCGTTCAATTGTAAAAGAAATCCTTGATTTGTTATAGAATTGTTTTCACTTAATAAAGTGAAGCGAGATAGTAAATTTTCGGGTTTGTATTACTGTACACATAGATTCGAAAAAGTTGTCAAAAAAACAAATATATAACAAATAAATGTTATCAAAGGCAAGATAAGTTACTTTTCTGTCAAACTGGATATATTTTTCATGTTTTTATTCAATGTAACATGTTTATTCAGCTCGAAAAGCATACAGTGTTTACCGATGTATTGGAAAATTCAAAATGGCGCCCGACACTCTCTTTAACACGGTAAGTTCAGGAAAAGATGTTATAAATAATAAACTAGACAAAATACTGTTAGAAATTCGCTCAATATATGTTACCGTGACATAAATTGACATATATTCGGTGTTTTTTTAATAGTATTTTGTCTAGTTTATTATTTATAACACCTTTTCCCAAACTTACCATGTTAAAGAGAGTGTCGGGCGCCATTTTGAATTTTCCAATACATCGGTAAACACTGCATGTTTTTCGAGCTGAATAAACATGTTACATTGAATAGAAACACAAAAAATGTATCCAGTTTGGTAGAAAAGTAACTTATCTTGCCTTTGATAATATTTATTTGTTATATATTTGTTTTTTGACAACTTTTTCGAATCTATGTGTACAGTAATACAAACCCAATTTTTCTTCCAAACTTGTTGGTACTGTCGAGCTTTTAACTTTTCTTTTCAACGAAGAAGGAGAGATCCGGGTAAGAAGCAGTACTCGACTTGGCTCCTTTGGCAGTGTTTTTAGCAACACCGTGAAGATTCGTAATCAACAAACAGGGAGACCTGACGTTGCACGGGATTGAATGATGATCAACGAATGTTCCACACTTCTAATACTTTTCCTATTTACAATGGCTCCCCACGGGACGGAGTTAGACATCAGGGTCATTTTTTAACCCAGAGAAAAGGAACAAAAATACAAATTGTCTCAGTCATGAAGGATTTCATTCCACTGAGAGAGAACAAGAAATTGAAGTGTAGCATCTGAAGAAGAGATACTACACTTTGATCTTGACTCTAATATTTTTATCGTCATCAAAACACGTGAAACACTTATTCGTCAATCAAATGATCAAACCCACCATGTTGCACAGAAAGGAAGCTTCTCATTTCTCCTTGCAGTAATTTAGTCTATAATACATTGTAGTCTACATTGCAAAAATTATTTTTCAGAATGTGTGAGGGAATATATAATTATTTCTACTGTCACGAAAGCCAAAAAAACCGGAAGTCCAAGACTCGAGTTTCGCCCTCATTTGGGATCATCAGTTAGAAACATCTGAAACCCAAGCCTTTTGCATGCGAAGCAAGCATTCTACCAACTGAGCACACGCGCCGCACACAAGAAAGTCTTATTAACTATCATAGATCAAGCAAACCGCAAGGAAATCCGACATTGGAATGCACCTACATTCGTCTCGAACTATGGATGTGATCATCGCAATCACCCTTAACCCAAGTCGATATCTGACTAGTAGGAATTTATACTCGCTAGGGATGACATCACGACAAGCCTATCCTAACGAGCAATAAGTATTTTCAGAACGTGTGAGGGAATATATAATTATTTCCACTGCCAGACAACACTGCAGCCAGACATAGCCACGAAAGGCAACAAACCGGAAGTCCAAGACTCGAGTTTTGCCCTCATTTGGGCTCATCAGTTAGACACATCCGAACTCAGGATTCGAAACCCGAGCCTCTTGCATGCGAAGCAAGCACTCTACCAACTGAGAAAACGCGCCCCACACAAGAAAGTCTTATTAACTATCATAGATCAAGCAAACCGCAAAATTATTTTTTATATATAATGGCTTGAATTGAAGTTTAAAATGTAAAAATTAAGTATCATGCTTCATTTATGCTTTTAAACAGAAGCATTTGTTTCTAATGCGCCTCTATCTTTTCAAAGAACCTACTGTTGATTTTATGAAATAATTTTTATATACGATGAATTAAAGTTAAAAATGCAAAAGTCAAATATCATGGTTCAATCGTGCTTTAAACAGACACATTCATTTCTAACGCGCCTCTGTTATATCAAAGAAACTACTGTTGATTTTTACAGCTTGTACGGTAATAAAACCTCTCAAATCCACTTGTGACTTTATAAAAGTGTTAACTTTTGTCAAAATCGGTTCTTTCTGTAATCAGATTATTTATTATCGATTTTCGATACTTATCGAAGAGATTCTGATACAAAACATATCTAAGAACACTCCCAGACACATAAAGTACATGTGTGCGAAATTTTATAAAAATCGGCCCAGTGTCGCAAGTTTTCGATTAAACTCGGAATTGATGAGGTAAGTAGCGAAATTTTCTTGGATACCTAATCCTGAAAAGTACTCTTTTCTCTTAAATGATTAGATTCATCATTTAAAGTTGATATGCTGTAGCACTTACAATCAAACAAACGAACAACAAACACACAAATAAACAATCAATTAAATAAACAAGCAATCAAACAATCAAATAACCAATCAAACCATCATTTAAACAAACAATTACAGAAACAAACAAACAATCAGACAAAAAGAAACAATGAAACAAACAATCAGATCGCCGAACAACCAAATAAGCAATCAAGTAATTAAACAAAGAATCAAACAGACAAACAAATATACAAAGAATTATATAGTCAAACAATCAAATTAGCGATCAAGCAATAAAACAAACAATGAAATAAATAAATAAACAAACCATCAAATATACAATCAGTCAAACAAACGAAAAATATAGCAAACAAAATATCGAACAAAGAACAAATAAACAACCAATCAACCAAACAAATAAACAATGAAAAAAAAATAAACAAACCATCAAATATTCAGGCAATCAAACAGTCAAACAGAAATATAACAAACAAAATATCGAACAAACAACAAAACAAACAAACAAATAATCGAATAATAAAACAAACGATCAAACCAATATATAAACAAACGATCAAATATACAATCAATTAGTCAAACAAAGAAACAAAAATATAACAAAATATCGGACAAACAAAGAATAAACAATCTAACTAAAAAAAAAAAATAGTATTAAAATTTAACGATCAAACAAACCTGAAGCTTTTGAATAAATTTCATCTTTGTCTCCAGAGAGTTTGGCAAATTCCGGTTTTCTCAATTCTCGTTTTGGCTTCCGACCGTTGGATTGTGTCGTTTCTTTTATTGTTGATGTTGATGCGTTAACCTGAGTGGTTATCAAATTGCTGGTGGTCGCATGAATTCCTCTTCTGCGCTCAGCATCAACCGTCGATCCGTGAAAACGTCGAACTTTTTGATGCATTCTGTCAACAGACGTGGAAGTGTCACCGTCGGCTAACACCGGCATTTCTATTTGGTCACTTAGGTTGGACTTCCGGTTACTTGCAGTCGTCGGCACATTTTTCGAAATCCGCCGCATTTTCGGAACAGAAGTGGTGTAAACCATTTCCTGTTGTTGTTTAGCCGTTGACGCACGTGCCATTCGAGTACTTCCAGTCTCAATCGTTGTGATTCGGCTTAAATCCCCAACCAGAAACGGCCCGCTGGTCACGTGGTAAATAGTCGTGCCGGCAACCGACTCGGCGTCTCGTCTCCTACGTAGATTATTTTTGAACCCGCAAGATTGGTCACACTGTTCCGTCTTCTCCTCCTGCCGGCAGACGAACGTGTCGCAGTGCACGTACAGAGGGTCGCGAGTTTGGGAGAAAGTAAATGTCTCGAACCGAAATCCAACCGCGGTTTGGTTAAGCGGCAAAAGACTTAAGGTTGGATCCAGCGGACATCTTTGAATGAGAAAAGGAAAAAAAATAAAATAAAGTTTAATCAGACGAAGAAATGGTTTTAAACATGTTAGCATAGTTTAAACCTTTATTATTAATGGTCGTTTAGTATCTATGTGTCTTAAACCCAAACCTATATATACTTTTATTAACTGGCGCTATTGTAGCCCCTGGCTCTCTCTGTATATATCTAGTGTGTATATATATATATATATATATATATATATATATATATATATATATATATATATATATATATATATATATATATATATATATATATATAGTGGTATTGAGCTCTTTTTTAGTTTTTTTTTACAATTTAGCATTTACTCATTAAATGTATATATATATATATATATATATATATATATATATATATATATATATTAGTTTTACAGAAGTTCAGAAAAACATTGGTACCGTCGGTTTCAAGCCCAAACACAATGGGAAACCGTTAATAGTAACACGTAAATAATGTTCGGCTCTCGTCAGCCATCTTATATATATATATATATATATATATATATATATATATATATATATATATATATAATTATATATATATATATATTTAATGAGTAAATGCTAAATTGTAAAAAAAAAACTAAAAAAGAGCTCAATACTATTGCAGAGCAAAATATATCTTATCGTTTTTAATCTGATTAGTTTACATGTGTTTCCACTACTGAAATCGAATCACGATCCGATAGTTTCATCAGACTTTGCAGATTTCCTGCAAATCTTCAAAATCTGATGAAAATATCGGATCGTTAATTCAATTCCGGTAGTGAGAACATATGTAACTAAGCAGATTAAAAACAGTAATGATATATATATATATATATATATATATATATATATATATATATATATATATATATATATATTAAGTAATGTGATTTATAATTTAAAATTTAAAAATTAAAAAAAAATTTTTAATTTTAAATCTTTAAATTATAAATCACATTACTTAATATTAAATTAGCTCTAAGACATTTAACTATGGAGCTTATTATATATCTAAATTACAACGAGCACTTTCTATTTCCTGTATTTTAATTAAACTAGTAATTTCACTGTTACATTAAAATACACTCAGCTCTTTAGACTATTGTTCTAATCTCCTTTAAATTATATATATATATATATATATATATATATATATATATATATATATATATATTGCGAGTTATAAATTCCATGGCTAATAGAAAATAATTAGGTGAAGGTAGGTTCAACTGCTTGCTCTCTTAAATAGAGAATAGAAGTATCTTCATATATGTATAAACAGTGTATTTAGCCTTCTGAAGGGTGGCTATTTTGGAATATTTTTGAATGACAATGCTTGAAATTATTCCGAATGACCACGAAACAATTGTAACGAAACAATCGTAACGAATCTGAAAATGATGCTCTCATTTTTTATTTTTATTGTCTTGATTTTGTGAAATATTTATATCCTTGCTGGCCGCCTATGCATTGCCCGGTCGTACAATACGCTTAAACATGATATTTTAATTCATGTAGATTGCGTATGTATTAATATACTATTGATTATTATATATTATGAGGAATAATTTTCCCGGTGGACTAATTCGAAAAAAAAAAATGATAATTAAGTATTTTTTTAATTTTTTTTTTTTTTTTTTTTTTTATTATTATTATTATTATTATTATTATTATTATTATTATTATTATTATAATTATAATAATAATAATAATAATAATAATAATAATAATAATAATAATAATAATTAAAAAAAAAAAAATAGTAATGATAATTCCCGGTCATAAAATCCGCATAAATATGATATCTTAATTAAAAAAAACGTTTGCCCGGTCGTAAAAAAGAAAAAAAAAATCGGACTTGGGTGCCAAACGCGAAACATTAAGCAAAATTTTCTAAGCAGCAAAAAAAAAAAATAAATAAATAAATAAAGAATAGAAAATAATATGCCGCGTGCTAGGCGCGAACTCGCATGATATGTTAGTAAGCAAATGCGTTACCAATGGGACCAAATTTAGCTTCTCATGAAGCAAGAACGAAATGACGATTCGCGCATTCGCGGTTTTCAAATAACGTCGACAGGAAGATTTTTATCTGACCCTCCCCTCTCTTCAAACAAAACGATATATCTACACGAAATAATTGACGAGGGCGAAACCTCTTTAAGACATTGCATTTCTAGGCTAAATGCTTCTCGTTAAAATTAACTTCACTTTTTTCTTCTTTTACTGTTATGTAATGGATTTGTCTTCATTTATTTATATTTTATAATTGAAACTTTTTATCATACTTGATTAGAAGTTTTTTTTAATATTTGAAATAAAAAAAATTGAAGTTTAAAAATATTTTTTAAAGGTTTATTAAAATTTAAAAAATATTTTCATAAATTAAAAAAAATCTTAGTATTTCATTCTCTTACATATTGCTTTGTATATTCTTTCAGCATTTATTTCGCTTTTCTGTCTCTTCTTTCTCTTATCCCAGTCATATCGTCCGACCTATAATTTTTTTTTTACCGATTCTAATCTAAAAAAATTTCCATTTCGATCTGAATGTTTCCAAAGTCGGTGTTGTCTTTTTACCTTTAATTTTGTGTAACGCCGACATTTTCTTTACCTCTGACGAGAAGCATGTAGCTTTGAAATGTCATGCCCTAAAACTGTTTCTCCTTTATTCCTCTCTGTAAACCTTATTGAATCGATAATGTAATAAATTCCTATATAACTTAACGCTTTATCTTCTTATTCTATTGTTTACTCCTCTTAACCAGGTAGAGTTTTTTTTTATTTAAATGGATAGGGTTGCCTTACCGTTGAAAAGATATTTTTCGGCTGAAGTTTTATTACGTTATATATATATATATATATATATATATATATATATATATATATATATATATATGTATGTATATATATATGTGTATGTATATATATACATATATATATATATATGTATGTATATATATATGTGTATGTATATATATACATATATATATATATGTATATATATACATATATATATGTATGTATGTATATATATATATATATACATATATATATATATATATATATGTATGTATATATGTATGTATATATATATGTGTATGTATATATATACATATATATATATATATGTATGTATATATATACATATATATATGTATGTATGTATGTATGTATGTATATATACATACATATATATATATATATATATATGTATGTATATATATATATATGTGTGTATGTATATATATACATATATATATATGTATGTATATATATATACATATATATATGTATGTATGTATATATATACATATATATATATATATATATATATATATATATATATATATATATAGTGTGTCAGGAGGCGATGAAAAAATCCAATAGAGTGCTCGATCATGGATGTGAGAGCTTCAAAACTATATATACATATTTCAAAGGCGTACCACTAGTTTCATTGCGTTGAATCAACTTTGAAATATGTATATATAGTTTTGAAATAAATCTTGTATATATATATATATATATATATATATATATATATATATTTACCAGTGGTGAAAAAAAACGGACTAGAGTACTCACTGTGTAGTCAGAGCAGTATATAGGAATATTTTCCTCTAGCTGAAACAATTTGTAAACTCATTCTGGACTCACAGTAATAAATTTCCTATATATATATATATATATATATATATATATATATATATATATATTGGAAATCCAGCAGAGTGCTCAATTATAAGGAAGATCCAAAAATGAGAGCGTATTTATATTTTTGTACAAAAAGTTGTTAGATGAGACAAGTCATTGATGCCGTCGGTTTCAAACCCGATAATTAGGACCGTTTTAGATACCCATATCAATCTCTCTTCAGCCAATACTCATCATTTGAAACAGACGGTACTAATGACTTGTCTCATCTAAAAACTTTCTGTACATAATATATATATACATATATATATATATACATATATACATATCGATCGTAGATGTGAGAGCTGAAGATACAATATTTATTATGACACTATATATACATATTTCAAGGTCGTACCATTGGTTTCGATACACCGAAAACAGTAATAATATACTGTGGAAAATCGGTATAATCTCTTCGGCGACAAAGAAAAATCTGAAACTAATGCAAAATGAACGAACATAGAAGAAACGCTAGACGAGCATTTAAGACTCAGAATTTCATATTTAAAAAAATATCGTTTTAAAACTGACGTTAATAGATTATTATAGAAGAAAGAAAGGAAGAATGTGTGTGTGTGTGTGTGTGTGTGTGTGTGTGCGTGCGTGCGTGCATAGCGGGGAAGGGGGTGCGATGGAAAACTCTCTAAAAAATATAAAGGTCCTGTTAAAGCCATATTAATAAATAAAAGTAGCACAATTAACGGTAATAAATAATGAGAAAGGCATGAATATATTAATATGATTTATAAAATTTTTAAAATTATTTAAATTAATTAAATTAATTAAATTAAATAAAATAAGGATAAAGATAAATAAGGTAAATTTAATAAATAAATAAAAAATAAGAACTTTAAAAGAATTTTAAATTTTTTAAAAAAATATTAATATTTTAATTATGAGAGAATAATAGTGAATGGAGAAATTTAAGATAATTAAAATAATTAAAGGAAATTAATAAATATTAAAAGACTATACAACTATCAGATGCGAAGGTTGTGGGGGGGAAGGGGAATAGTTTCTCTATAAAGGTTATCCTTATTATTGGGGGGGGGTTATATGGTAAAGTTAAAGATATTAGGTGGTGAGAAAGGTTGAGATATGAGTAGGAGAGAGTTGGTTTGGAGATTAGAATGAGAGGTGAATGTGGAATTTAGGTGTCTATACGTGAATAGGGTGTCTTTGTGTAAATAGGGTGTGTGATAGTAAGGAGGTAAGGTGGCGAGGAATGTTGAGGTATGATTAGAAGAGAGATGGTTTGAGGTTTAGAGTGAGAGGTGAATGTGGTATTTAGGTGTCTATGTGTGAATTAGGAGTCTTTGTGTAAATGGAGTGTGAATCGGTTAATGTCCCCACAAAAGAAAATTCCTCCTCGCCAAATGGCCTAACAACAGCATAACTTAACCGACACACACACACACACACACACACACACACACACACACACACACACACACACACACACACACACACACACATTCTTCCTTTCTTTCTTCTATAATAATCTATTAACGTCAGTTTTAAAACGATATTTTTTTAAATATGAAATTCTGAGTCTTAAACGCTCGTCTAGCGTTTCTTCTATGTTCGTTCATTTTGCATTAGTTTCAGATTTTTCTTTGTCGCCGAAGAGATTATACCGATTTTCCACAGTATATTATTACTGTTTTCGGTGTATCGAAACCAATGGTACGACCTTGAAATATGTATATATAGTGTCATAATAAATATTGTATCTTCAGCTCTCACATCTACGATCGAGCACTTTACTGGATTTTTTTCATCACCCCTGGACACGCTATATACATATATATGTATATACACACACACACACACACACACACACATATATATATATATATATATATATATATATATATATATATATATATATATATGTTGAATATGAAAACTAGTAGCTACACATATGCAAATATGTTTCAGTGACCACCCTGCTAGGGAAAATCACATCATCAGGACAAGAATATCTCCGAAAGTATCAGTCAAAAACATTATCTTTTTATATTAAAACCAATCTATAGGATTATATCAATGCCAAGGGCAAAAGGGGTAACTAGATAAAATAAGTAATCACATTATACAAATTGATGTGAGATCTTATACAAATTATACACATTATACAAATTGATGTGAGATATATATATATATATATATATATATATATATATATATATATATATATATATATATATATATATATATATATAAAACCGGAACAGCACGTAAATTCTCTTCTCTTCGCCGTAACACCATAATAAAGAAAAAGAGAAAAACAATTCACGCACCGGACTTTCTACTCTGATGAGGCTATGTATTAGCGAAATATCGGACTTACAACAACAACAACAAAAAAATCAGTAAATAAAAATGATGTTATCATTATATTCCACACTTCAAAGTTTTTAAATTTTACTTTAAAAATAAGTGTCTTCAAAAAGTGTGCGAACATTTTTTACTTTAAATCCCGCTCGAAACTGGAGCATTTACACACTTGAAATCACCGGACTAACACGTAAATTCTCGTCTCTTCGCCATAATACCAAAATGAAGAAAAAGAGAAAAGAAATTCATGAACCGGACTTTCTACCCTGATGTGGCTATGTATTAGTGAAATATCGGACTTACAAAAAAAAAAAAAAAAAAAAAAAAAAAAAAAAAATTCAGCAAATAAAAATGATTTTATCATTATATTCGAGACTTCAAAGTTTTCAAATTTTCCATTTAAATTGTATTTTAAAAATAAGTGTCTTAAAAAAGTGTGCGACCATCTTTTAATATATATATATATATATATATATATATATATATATATATATATATATATATATATATATATATATATATATAAAAGTGAACGTGTCTGTCTGTCTGTCTGTCTGTGTACATTTCTCTACGCAATAACTCTGTCAATTTTTAGTCTATAGACTCGAAATTTGAAATACCGGGTATTGAGATTTGGGAAAATCGATGTGACGGGTGTCAGCCAGAAATTTGGCTGTTAAGGGGTCAAATTTCAACGATTTGACCTTTAAGAACTCTACAAAACTCCTCCGACAATTTTGGGTCTAGACACTTGAAATTTTAGATATAGGTTCTTTGAACCTGGATCTAACTTAATAAAGTGATTTGAGCCCGAAACTATAAATTTTAAGGGGTCATAATAGGTGTCAAATTAAAAAGAAATTGACTGCTTTTTCTTTTTTGCTCAACATACACTTCCAAATACTCGGGCAACGCCGGGCACCCATGCTTGTATATATATATATATATATATATATATATATATATATATATATATATATATATATATATATATATATATATAATACAAAAAGAATTCTTTTAACCTCATTCCTTATTTTCCATTTTATTTTATTTATCAACATAAAATTAATAACTCCGTTTTCTTTATTTTGTTGTTAAATATTTCCAGGAATATCTGCCTTTCTCACGGCTAAAATGCTAGTTTTATTTTGTTGTCTTTAACTTCTTCCCCCTCCATATTTTTTGCTGATGAGGAGACTATGTTTAAAGTATAAAACTTTTGTCAAATTATTGCCAATACTTATTGTCAATTCACATAAAATGAACATCGTTTCCGAAACGATCGTACAATCGAGTTGATTTTGTTTGTTTTTTCCTTTTGAAACTTATTTTTAACTCACAATTATGAATCGTTTTACTCAATATATATATATATATATATATATATATATATATATATATATATATATACACACACACACCCAGATATATATATATATATATATATATATATATATATATATATATATATATATATATATATATGACGTACTTGTTCAAGAGTAGGCCATATTTCGGGTTACCCATTCTGTCTGCAGAAGCTGTTATCCAACAGGATGGCACGATGAGTTTTAACAAATCATGATTTGTCTTCAAGAATATGGCCACGTTCAGCCATGCTCCAAGAGATATTTCTAACGGGAACTTGGTAATTCTGTCCGTAAATGTGCTCTGGCGATAGAATTCCATTCCAAAGTCGAAAGTTCCGACACTACTCTGCGTAACAGCAACTGTTTTGGCAACCCAAGCTCCCTGGCCACTTTTTCCTCGGCGGGGAAAGTTACAAGATAACGTGTGAAGGTAAGTATTGTGCCTGACAATATTCTTTCCGACTTTCGTTGGCAGATACCACAGCAACAGCGTGTAAATAATGTGAGATGCGTTGAGCTGAAAAATATTAATGGAAAAATTGGCTTTTTACAAAGAAAGATAAAATTAAAATTAAAATGGCAACACTTGACTTTACTGTTTTAGAAAATTAAAAAATACAGAAAATTAAAAACAAAACAAAACATACTTTCTGTACTAGCTGAACGCGTGACGTCGTCCAGTCGTACAATACGTTTAAACATGATACTTTTATTCATGGATATTGCGTATGTATTATTTTTATTAAAAAAAATTTTTTTTTTTACATAGGCATCACCACATTATCAAGGCCCAGAGGCCACTCAAGGATAAGGGTTAAAGAGTGTACAGTAGAAATTGGTCAATATAGTAATCATTAGTAATGAAAATTTGGTAAATTTGATAACTTATATGGAACGGCTCATCAAGAACTTATTTACTTTAGACTTGAACACAACCATATTGTAGTCAGCCGGAAAGCAGGAAAACGGAAGACAATTCCACAGGCGTGCAGTTCTAAGAAAGAAGCTTTGTTCATGGAATCTACGTTTAGGTTTAGGCACAGATAAAGAGTGGGGGAAATTATTGATAGTGTTTACAGCTAGACGAGTGTTTCTTGTGAAAGTTTGGCGAGGGGGGACCATAGATTGAAGCTCAGTTGAACACTTTCCATGAAAATAACGATACATCAGAGACAAACTCGCAATATCTCTTCTGTGAGATAGAGGTTGCAAGGAGGAGAAAAGGAATCTCCTACGAGGCTACGAAGTCTATTTTGAACTCTATCAAGGCAGGACAAGTCCTTTCTAGCAGCTCCTGCCCAGATGTGGCAACAGTATTCCATCCTTGGACGTACCTGGCTCTTATATAGATAGAGAATAGCATCAGCAGTGAGATATCTACCGGATCGATAGAAAGATCCCACCATTTTTCCAGCGGCCTTGGCAACAGATTTGATATACGTGTTCCATTTAAGATCAGGAGTAATGGTCAA
>NC_136501.1:113213574-113261074 GCF_053919585.1 Euprymna scolopes
TTGTAACGCAACTTAAAAAAAAATATTTTCGGGGTTATTTATGTTTGTAGTGTAGAAGAAAATGATAATTTATAAATAATAACGTTAATATTTCAGTGCGCAGGTCAAATTCTGCAAAAGTAGCGATTTGTATTTATTTGTTTACATTGTACTGGGTTTATGTTTATATACGTATGCACAACCGGAAGTCGGAAACCAGATGTGGGTTACAACACTCGTTACAAGGTCATTTGAGTTTTATAATTATATAGATAGATTATATTTATAATTACTTTTTAATATATATATATATATATATATATATATATATATATATATATAAATTTAAAGGAGATTAGAATAATAGTCTAAAGAGCTAAGTGTATTTTAATGTAATAGTGAAATTACTAGTTTAATTAAAATACAGGAAATGCTCGTTGTAATTTAGATATATAATAAGCTCGATAGTTAAATGTCCTAGAGCTAATTCAATATTAAGTAATGTGATTTATAATTTAAAAATTAAAAAAAAAATATTTTAAATTTAAAAATCAAATTTTAATTAAATTAAAAATCAGTTTCATAAGAAGGAACAACAACAAAGTCAATTATCTGTACGATCGTTTCGGAAATCCGTGCTTTTTATTTGTAGTATACATGAAGTTATGTAAAACAATTATATATAGTTTTTTTGGTAAGCACGGTCTCCTCATCAGCAAATTTAGGAGGATTTTTATTGAATTCAAAAGACACCAAAAAATAAACCTAGCATTAAAAGTAAGGCAGATGAATCTTTTAGTTTTTCTTTTTTTGAAATCAGGAACTGTATTTAAAGTAGTCATTTAGATGTTTGCTATAGCTTTTTATTTTATTGAATATTTCACAGCTCATCAGTGCGGCTAGACGGGCAACCACCTCAAGCCAGGATTGAAACCCGACTGTCTGTATGGCAGTCAAGGCTCCTAACCATTACGCTATTGGCGGCCGCTGAACGAGTAGTGAATTTAACGATGTTTTGACATCGTCCGAAATACCGCCGCTCGATTTGTTTACAAAGAGCGTCGCTTATACGCTAATGGTAATTCGTGTATCACTTCTCAATATGCTCAACTCAAGGTGAGGAGCATTATAGTCATCCACATACAGTACTGTTTCGCTGTTTCACAGCTCATCAGTGCGGCTATATATATATATATATATATATATTAACTGCTTTTTTTAATAATTTAAATTGTTCTTTTTATTATTATTATTATTATTATTATTATTAAACAGCTCATATTGGAAACAGTTCATAAATATTTTTATAACGGTTATATTTTTATGTTTGCCTATGCAATATATATATATATATATATATATATATATATATATATATATATATATATATATTTATCATTCTATTATTACTACTACTAGCAGTAAAATATTTTTTTAAAACAAAATCAAATAAAAAATAATTAACAGTCGTTTTTGGTATCAGAAAATATATATATATGCATATATAGTCATCCACATACAGTACTTTTTCGCTGTTTCACAGCTCATCAGTGCGGCTAGACGGGCAAAATATATATATAATCTAAGATTAATACAAGAGTGCTCAATACCAAAGTAGAACAAGGTATGCTCGTTATTTGTTTTTAGATATGCAATAATGTTGCTACACAGTCATGAACATGTTTCGGTCAGCTAGTTATCAGTAACTAGAAACCTCTTCAGATGATAACATTTGATACAATTTAATATGTTTGACGAAACCTCCTGATATTAACTCCCTATGACAACGAAGACCTAATATTTTCATTGCCAACTTTGCTTTCCTATAAGCTGTATCACCTGAAGAGATATTTAGTTACTGGTAACTAGCTGACCGAAACATACTCATGACTGCGTAGTAACATATTACTGCTTATGTAAAAAAATAATATATAAGAAAGAAAATTAAAACTGTAAGTTGAACTTTACAATCAAAATTTATTATTCGACTGAATACTAAAAAAAAAAAAACAATTTACAAAGTCTTATTCCGCGGAGTTTCAAAAAATGCTGTTCTTGCTATTCTTCTCATAAGATGACAGAAAGAAATCAGCAAATTATATTTGTAGCAATGCTAGAATTTGCTGGTTATGACATTAAGTGAAATCGCAATTTATTATAGTCATTAATTGCCAAAAAAAGAAAGTGAAAACATGTTGGATATGTAAACAAATATAAAAACAAACCGCGCATAATATTTCAGCTTGCATTAAGATTCTCTCAAGGTAATCCGAAAGGCGAAAATAGTTCTTTAGAGGGAATGAAGTCGAAAATTAAATCCAGTGTAATGCATATATTCCGATTGGAAAGTTTTCAAAATAGCTGAAATAATGGAAATTATTTTTTTAGTCCAAAGAGAAGCTGATCTCCAGTCAAATGGGATCGAGAAATAAAAAAGAAGAGAAAAACAGCATGTCATCTTTCATCGCTTAATTAGAAAATGTTCTAATTAAGCGATGAAAGATGACATGCTGTTTTTCTCTTTTTAATTTCTCTTTGGACTACTGCACTGTCCCCCCCCCAATATTCCATTATTTTAGCTGCTTTGAAAACTTTCCAACCATTTGATTGAAGATCAACTTCTCTTTGGACTAAAAAAAACATATTATATACTGTTTTAACAAAAGCCAGGATTAAAAAAAAATGGGTTGATAACAACAAGAAGTGTATTTCATTGTTAGTCCCAATTGTTTCAAGACCATTTGGACAAATTCAAACATTATGTCGTTTGAAAATTTTTACAAGAACAGCCTTTCTTCAAACTTGTTGAATAAAAAACGCTTTAACAATAAAACCTTATGAAAAACATTTCCCTTATAATATATATTATATATCTCCGACAATAAAACACAGCATCGTTGAAATTCAATATTTTGTTTTACTAAATGTTATTTTACCTGGACAGTCATTCCACAATCAGACACCGGAACAGTGATTGAAACGAATGTACTATTTTGATCCACAACTGGATTACAGGGTCCGGTTTGATTAAGGCCAACTTTTAAGTTCGTTGTATCGAGATTTGGATCTTCCATGCGACTAAAAAATGCTGACATATGAGTGTCCGAGCAGTCTAACTTGGCCGATGGAGCTGATTATAAAATAAAATTAAAAGAAAAATTAACTGTTGTTTTAATAAAAAGAAAAACAAAGAACTCTTCTATTTGGACCAGCATAAATAATTTATAAAATAATAATAAAAATTTCTTTTTTAATTAATAAAGGCAAAAACAAAGAACTCTTCTATTTGGATCAACGTAAATAATTTATAAAATAATAATAAACATTTCTTTTTTAATTAATAAAGACAAAAAAGAACTCTTCTATTTGGACCAGCATAAATAATTTATAAAATAATAATAATTTTTTTTTTAATTAATAAGGACAAAAAAGAACTCTTCTATTTGGACCAGCATAAATAATTTATAAAATAATAATAAAAAATTTTTTTAATTAATAAAGACAAAAACAAAGAACTCTTCTATTTGGATCAACGTAAATAATTTATAAAATAATAATAAAAACATTTATTGTTTTTTTAATTAATAAAGATAAAAAAGAACTTTTCTATTTCGACCAACATAAATATTTTATAAAATAATAAAAAAATTATTGTTTTTTAATTAATAAAAATAAAAAAGAACTTTTCTATTTGAACAAACATAAATAATTCATAAAATAATACAAATCTTTTTTATTGTTTTTTAATAAAAAAAAATTATTGTTTTTTTAATTAATAAATACAAAAACAAAGAACTCTTCTATTTCGATCGACGTAACAAATAATTTAGTTATAAATAATAAAATATAATTTTTTTTAATTAATAAAAACAAAAAATAAACTTTTCTATTGCGACCAACCTAACAAATAATTTACTTATGAGAAATAATAAAAAGTAAGTATTTTTTTATTAATAAAAAGAAAAAAACTCTTGTCTTTCGACTGACATAACGAATAATTTAGTTATGAAATAATAATAAAAAATTAAATATTTTTATTAATAAAGACGACAATAACTCTTCTATTTTACTAACATAAAAAATAATTTTCTTATAAAATAATAATAAAATTTTTGTTTTGTTTTTTAATTAATACAAACGATAATAAGAACTCTTCTAATTCGGTTAACATAAAAATAATTAAGTTGTAAAAAAAAATAAAAAAATTAATGTTTTTTAATCAATAAAGAAGACAAAAAGAACCCTTGTAATTCGGTTAACATAAAAATAATTAAGTTGTAAAAAATAATAAAAAAATTAATGTTTTTTAATAAATAAAAACCACAAAAATGAACTCTTCTAATTCGGTTACCATAAAAATAATTAAGTTGTAAAATAATAATAACAAAATTAATGTTTTTTAATCAATGAAAACAACAAAAATGAACTCTTCTAATTTGGTTAACATAAATATAATAAAGTTGTAAAAAATAATTAAAAAAGTAATTTTTTTAATGAATAAAAACAACAAAAAGAACTCTTCTAATTTGGTTAACATAAAAATAATAAAGTTGTAAAAAAATAATAAAAAATTTAATGTTTTTTAATCAATAAAAAAGACAAAAAGAACTCTCCTAATTCGGTTAACATAAAATTAATTAAGTTGTAAAATAATACTAAAAAATTTAATGTTTTTTAATCAATAAGAACAACAAAAATAACTCTTCTAATTCGGTTAACATAAAAATAATAAAGTTGTAAACTAATTATAAAAAATTTAATGTTTTTTAATCAATAAGAACAACAAAAATAACTCTTCTAATTCGGTTAACATAAAAATAATTAAGTTGTAAACTAATTATAGAAAGATGAATGTTTTTTAATCAATAAAAACAACAAAAAGAACTCTTCTAATTCGGTTAACATCAAAATAATTAAGTTGTAAAAAAATAATAAAAAAAATTAACGTTTTTTAATTAATAAAAACAACAAAAAGAACTCTTCTAATTCGGTTAACATAAAAATAATTAAGTTGTAAAAAAATAATAAAAAAATTTACCGTTTTTTAATTAATAAAAACAACAAAAAGAACTCTTCTAATTCGGTTAACATAAATATAATTATGTTGTAAAAAATAATAAAAAAAATGTTTGTTTATCAATAAGAAAGACAAAAAGAACTTTTCTGTTTCGGTTAACATAATAATAATTAAGTTGCAAAATAATAATAAAAAATTTAATGTTTTTCAATAACTAGAATAGACAATAAGAACTCTTCTAATTCGGTTAACATAAAAATAATTAGGTTGCAAAATAATAATAAAAAATTTTTTTTTTTTCAATAACTAGAATAGACAATTAGAACTCTTCTGATTCGATTAACATAAAAATAATTAAGTTGAAAAATAATAATAAAAAATTAAATGTTTTTCAATTACTAAAAACAACAAAAAGAACTCTTCTAATTTGGTTAACATAAAAATAATCAAGTTGCAAAATAATATTAAAAAATTTAATTTTTTTTTCAATAACTAGAATAGACAATAAGAACTCTTCTAATTCGGTTAACATAAAAATAATTTAGTTGGAAAATAATAATAAAATATTTAATGTTTTTCAATCCCTAAAAATCACAAAAAGAACTCTTCTAATTCGGTTAACATAAAAATAATTAGGTTGCAAAATAATAATAAAAAAAATTAACGTTTTTTAATCAATAAAAACAACAAAAATAACTCTTCTAATTCGATTAACATAAAAATAATTAAGTTTGAAAATAATAATAAAAAAATTAATGTTTTTCAATCCCTAAAAATCACAAAAAGAACTCTTCTAATTCGGTTAACATAAAAATAATTAAGTTGCAAAATAATAATACAAAATTTAATTTTTTTTTCAATAACTAGAATAGACAATAAGAACTCTTCTAATTCGGTTAACATAAAAATAATTTAGTTGGAAAATAATAATAAAATATTTAATGTTTTTCAATCCCTAAAAATCACAAAAAGAACCCTTCTTATTCGGTTAACATCAAAATAATATAGTTGTAAAATACAAATGAAAAATTTAATGTTTTTCAATAACTAAAAAAGACAATAAGAACTGTTCTAATTCGATTAACATAAAATAATTAAGTTGCAAAATAATAATAAAAAAGTTAATGTTTTTTAATCAATAAAAACAACACAAAAAACTCTTCTAATTCGGTTAACATAAAAAATAATTAAATTGTAAAAAATAATAAAAAAATAAGGTTTTTTTAATCAATAAGAAAGACAAAAAGAACTCTTCTAATTCGGTTAACATAAAAATAATTAAGTTGTAAAAAAATAATGAAATTTTTTATTTTTTTTAATCAATAAAAAAGACAAAAAGAACTCTTCTAATTCGGTTAACATAAAAATATATAAGTTGTAAAATAATAATAAAAAATTTAATGTTTTTCAATCAATACAATAGACAAAAAGAACTCTTCTATTTCGGTTAACATAAAAATAATTAAGTTGTAAAAAATAGTAAAAAAAATTAACATAAAAATAATTATGTTATAAAAAAGTAATAAAAATGTAATATTTTTAGTTAATAAATAAAAAAAAACAAAATAAAAAAATATATTTTAATTAACAAATAAAGACAAAAAACTCTGCTATTTCAATTTACATAAATATTAATTGAATGGGGCTTTTGCTTAATTGTTTGAATCAGTCAACATGAGAAGAAGATGAAGAAGAAAGAGAAAAGGAAGAGAAATAAGGAGCAGTGGAACGACAATAATAATAATAATATAAATAATAATAATAATAATAATAATATTAATATTAATATTAATATTAACATTGATAATAAAATTATTATTATTATTATTATTATTAATAATAATAATAATAATATTATTATTAATAATAATAATATTAATAATAATAATATTAATAATAATAATATTAATAATAATAATATTAATATTAATAATAATAATATTAATAATGATAATAATAATATTGATAATAATAATATTAATAATAATAGTATTAATAATAATAATATTAATAATATTAATATTATTAATAATAATAATATTAATAATAATAATATTAATAATAATATTAATATTAATAATAATAATAATAATAATAATAATATTAATATTAATAATAATAATATTAATATTAATAATAAGAATAAGAATAATATTATTAATAATAATAATATTATTATTAATAATATTAATATTAATATTAATAATAATAATAATAATATTAATAATAATAATAATAATAAAAATATTATTAATAATAATAATATTAATATTAATAATATTAATATTAATAATAATAATAACAATAATAATAACAATAATATAAATATTAATAATAATAATATTAATATTAATAAAAATAATAATAATAATATTATTAATAATAATAATATTAACAACAACAACAATAATAATAATATTAATATTAATATTATTAATAATATTAATAATAATAATAATATTAATATTAATATTAATAATAATAATATTAACAATAATAATAATAATAACAACAATAATAATAATAACAATAATAATAACAATAATAATAATAATGATAATAATAACATTAATAATAATATCATTAATAATAATATAAATACTATTATTTTTAATAATAATATAATGATATGAACAATAATAATAATAATAATAATAATAATAACAATATTAATAATATCAATAATAATATCAATAATAATAATAATAATAATAATAATAATAACAATATTAATAATATCAATAATAATATCAATAATAATAATAATAATAATAATAATAATAATAATAATAATAATAATAATAATAATAATAATTGTTAACCTGCTTTCGCTGCGTTATTCTGATAAATGCATGTCACTGTCGCAGCCTCGATCAATTTACAAGTACCGGAAGCCCAACTGTATTTCGCACATTGTTTAATGTTTACTTCGGATCCCGCACAATCGACGCGATTCACTAAAACCGGAACTACATTGTTTTCGATGTATTGACGATTCGCGCCCGGAAGTGCATACGTATCGCTGCAATGAAATAGGAACCAAGAAAGCATCAAGTTTAAGAAGCCAATACAACTTCGAATCATTTTAAAAAATAAATAACAATTAAGTTTTGATGATATGACGTCATCTTTGGGCAGAGAAACAATTAAAAAAAAATTTGTATTGAAAAATCGTTGAATAAATAACAAACAATAAGAAATTTCTAAAATCTTATTTATATATCTATAAAGATGAGAAGGTGTGTGAGGATACTTCTCAACCTATATACTCAACGAATTTTTGATCTACAGACACGGAATTTAGTACATAGGGTATTCAGACACGTGGAAAAAGTTTTAATCGGTTCTCATTAGAAAATGGCTGCTAAGTGGTCAAAGTTGAAAATTTTATACGTAGGCGTAATCGGATTTTTATTTGTTTGTCAACTGTTTCACGAATGAGCATGCGTGAATAGGTCACATTTTTGTTTTTTCAGTGATTTTGTTTTGTGCATATGGGAATTTCCCATACTCCGAGTTCACAAGGTAAGCGTTGATGGTAAGACAATGTTGAGTGTACTTGATGTTGAGTGTACTCGATTTTATGGTTGACTCAGCGTTGTGTGTAATGAAATAAATAAGAATTCTGCATTAATTAAAACATAATATTTATGCGTATTTTACGACCTGGACCTGCTAGTATTAATTTATATTTCGTCTCTCTGTCAATCAGAATTATTTCATCAGTAACATTTTTAATGTAATGAATACGTCGTGGAAGTCATCCTATTTCGAAATATTATCAACTTTAGACATGGAAAATATTATATTGATAAATGATAAATTCCTAACGGATGTTCGTGACCAGAAATCAAAATTGAAACTTGAGATCTTAGGACAGATGTCCTACGAACTGAGCTATTTAGATTTTCTTAGAAATATAAGAGTTGGACAAAATAATGAAAAAACATTGTGAATATTACATCAATTTTAAAACAACTATAAAAATTGAAAAACAAAAGTTGTTTTTTTTTTTTTAATCTATGTTTATTATTGTCTTTAATTGATTAAATTATTTTTTTTATTTCGAACATTGCATATTAATAAGAAAAATTAAAATGACAGCTCTATCAGATTTCTAAAGAGGGCAGCTTGTTGGTGCCCGGACGAAAGGTGTTGTTCTAACGAAAGAGCCTGAGATGGCGAGCATATCAGCCTAAAAATATCAAAAACTGCATGATTTGTTGTTGGCGTTTTTTTTTAGCGATATTAAAGCCAAGTACGGCCAAGGATGGAATACTGTTGCCATATCTGGGCAGGAGCTGCCAAAAACAGCCTATCATGCCTTGACAGAGTACAAAATAGACTTCGTGGTTTAGTGGGGGATGCCCTTTTCTCTACCCTGCAACCCCTCTCCCACAGAAGAGACGTTGCGAGCCTATCCTTGTTTTATCGTTATTTTCATGGCAGGTGCTCGTCTGAACTCCAATCCCTGGTCCCCCCTCGCCAAACTTTCACGAAAAACACCCGTCTAGCTGAATCCACTGTGAAAAATTTCCCCCACTCTATATCTGTGCCTAAATCAAAACGCGGATTTCATGAGCAAAGCTTCTTTCTTAGAACTGCACGCCTGTGGAACTCTGTTCCGTCTGCCTGCTTCCCTCCGGACTACAACTTGGATGTCTTCAAGTCTAATGTTAACAAATTCCTAATTAACCGCCCCCCTAATTAAACACTTCATAAAATCTCCTCACTAACGTGATGTACTTGCAATAACCCTTATCCCTGAGTGGCTTCCGGGCCTTGATAAGTGGTGATCACTGTGTAAAAAAAAAAAAAAAAAAAAAACCAACTTTGAAATGCTGTTAAATTTTATTTTTTCGCTACCTTAGCGGTTTTTTAATAGCTATCAGCTCTTTTTTTACTCACATATATATATAACAATAGAAAAATGCGAGCATGAAAAGTAATATGGTTAAGCTTAAACATGGAAAAGTAAAGGACTAGTTGTTAAAAAGAAAAGGGCAAGATATTCTAGTAAAAAATATAGTAAATTTATAGCATAAAATATTGCAGCATTAAGAATTGATTATATAATGTTATAAATTGAATTAAAAATAAAATTCTTAATGCTGCAATATTTTAAGTTATAAATTTATTATATTTTTTTACTAGAATATCTTTTCTTTTACGTTTTCAGTTTGAACAACCAGTCCTTTACTTTTCCATGTTTAAGCTTAAGCATATTACTTTTCATGCTCGCATTTTTCTATTGTAATCCATGATTTTTCCAGGCTTCCAATAAATTCACTTGTTCTTTGTTACATTTCAGTGTTATTATTTTGCCCCATAAACATAACATTATACACATATGTAATTACAATGTACAGCACTCATCTGCTTTCAATAAAATTCCCCCAATTATCTCCCTTTAATGCTTTCATTCTCTCTGTTACACCTGTTCTCTTTTCGCGAGAGCTGTGAATTTGTAGCAGCAGTAGTCATTGAAGCGACGTGGTTGCTATGGAAACCAGCCACAAAAAACCTCGCTCACCTCCTTACGATTTTTTTTTTTACGATTTTGAACACCAGTAAATTCATCATAATTTTTGTTTTACTGAACGAAAATTGATTTTTTTTTCACAATATAGCTGAGAAGGTGATTTATAAACTGATATAATTGTTTAAAATTTGGTCAGAAAATGAGTGAAGCTTTAAAGCAGTTCTAAATTACTAAAACTGCCACTTAACCATATATTCAAACATAGTAGGTTTTTAAATGATATGAATAGATCGCACTTATATTTTATGGGACGTATTTATTTATTTTATATTTATTATTTATTTATTTATTTATTTAAAAATATTTTTTATTTATTTATTTTTATTTATTTATTTATTTAAAAAAATTATTTTTTATTTATTTATTTTTATTTATTTATTTATTTAAAAAATATTTTTTATTTATTTATTTTTATGTATTTATTTATTTAAAAAAATTATTATTTATTTATTTATTTTTATTTATTTATTCATTTAAAAATATTTTTTATTTATTTATTTTTATTTATTTATTTAAAAATATTTTTTATTTATTTATTTTTATTTATTTATTTAAAAAATATTTTTTATTTATTTATTTTTATTTATTTATTTAAAAATATTTTTTATTTATTTATTTTTATTTATTTATTTATTTAAAAAATATTTTTTATTTATTTATTTTTATTTATTTATTTAAAAATATTTTTTATTTATTTATTTTTATTTATTTATTTAAAAAATTATTTTTTATTTATTTATTTTTATTTATTTATTTATTTAAAAAAATATTTTTTATTTATTTATTTTTATTTATTTATTTATTAAAAAAAATATTTTTTATTTATTTATTTTTATTTATTTATTTATTTAAAAAATATTTTTTATTTATTTATTTTTATTTATTTATTTATTTAAAAAAATTATTTTTTATTTATTTATTTTTATTTATTTATTTATTTATTTTCGTGCATACAAATATTTAGAAACGTTATGAGATTTATTTCGTGCATAAAAATATTTAGAAACGTTATGAGATTTATTTCCAATGAAATGTTGTACACTCGTAATACTATCGACGTTAGAATTTTGTAGTTCTTGAAGGGAGGTGTCTAAGTCCATCTAGTATTCCCGAATGGTCACCCACTTAAGTACTGCCCAAGTTCAATGTCGCTCCACTTAAGTGATCTCGCGGGAAACGGTGTGTCAACGTGAGTACGCATCTGGTACTTACTTGTAGCAAAGCTGACGACATACGACTTTGGCATCGTTTAAGTCCCAAAAGTCATCGCAAATCGTCCCCCATGTTCCCTGGTTGTTGATTTCGACAATACCGACCCCTTTTACTTTACCCTTTAGTCGAATTTCATTTGGGTTGACTTGACCTGTGAAAAAAAAAAAAAAACAATATAAAAAAGAAAAAAAAAACAATAACAATCAATTAACTAAACTTATTACTTACGGAGATTTACCATTTGTTTTTCAGAAGCTGACACTATACAATTACTTTTATTAATAATGGAAATTTTGTACCTGTCTGTTGCGGTATGCGCATTCGAAAACATCAATTAATGAAAATAGATACGGAGTTATATATATATATATATATATATATATATATATATATATATATATATATATATATATATATATATATATATATATATATAGTCTTGGGAGTTTTTTAATGTTTAAAATAATTTATTTAATTTTTATATTTTTTATCATTCGTTAGAAAACTATTTAGTCAGTAAGTTATTTAATCACCTGCAATCACTGCATCAACTTGCTCTCTTTCGAATTCACTATAGTATCAATGAAATTTAAGGGATCACCAGTTGTTTACCATGAAACACTGTTTCAGGGATTTAAAAACAAAACAGCATATTAAATCATGGCTCCCCAGCAATGCTGATGAAACACCACTTCTCTTAATTCTAAGAAGAAAAAATGGTACAAATATTAGATTTAGTTTCCTATTCTTAATTCATTTTGCTAACCTATTCATGTTATAAAAATGAATTTCTTGTGAGATTCGTCTGTTTCCAAATTCAAAATGGATATATTTTTTAATTTACCAATCTTGTATTTATAAGATTAAGATAAATCCATTTGACTACTTATCACCCCCACTATGATTAGTATTTTGTATATTTACATTCTTATTTATTGAAAATTAAAAATATATAAAGATTAAGAATATTTATAAATATATACATTTTTTTAATAATATTTTATTTTCTATAATACATTTTACACATTACTAATATAGTTTTGGATTTCCTTTATTAATATAGTCTGGTTAATCTTAAACGATAACAGGATAACAAACAACTGCTTTATTTAACTGTTTAAATATTTTAGTTCTATCTCCACCTTGTTTTATCATCCTTATTACTAAGCTAGAAACTGGGGGTATAAAATCTATCTATCTATCTATCTATCTATCTATCTATATATATATATATATATATATATATATATATATATATATATATAAACACACACACACACACACGCACGCACGCACGCACGCACACACACACACACACACACACACACACTCAAAGGTAGACATTATTTAAAACAAAAAAGAATATTTATACATTTTTTTACAGACAATAATTTTTGGTGAAAAATGCTCAAGATCATGTGTGTGTGTGTGTGTGTGTGTGTGTGTGTGTGTGTGTGTACGTGCGTACGTGTGCGTTGTTGATCTCTGCCAATCATGTTTTGTTTCTTACTAACGTTCGCCCCCTAACAAGGCATATCGCTACTTGGGCATAAAGGGCTACTATTTGGGACCATGCCTAGGAAAGATTGACAAGATGATGGTTTACGTTACATTTAAACTTCTGCATATCAGTATAGCCAGGGAAGCAGGTAGCAGAAACGGAATTCCAAAGTCTAGCTGTTCGAGGGATTAAACTATTAAAATAGATAGCTTTCTAGCATTTAGGGACCTCAACAGTGAAGGGGTGAGATTTTGTTGTGAAGCGGGTTCGTCGGGGATATGTACTTCGAAAGAGTACAAGTGCAACGAGTTTATCAGCACACGCCATTAAAATATTTGTAAAACATGCACAAAGATGCAATATTGCGGCGATGGGACAGGGGTTAGAGCTTAGTTGACAAAGTGGGACCTATTAGATTGAAGACTCTTTTTAGGACCCTATTCAAGAAGGAGATGCTAGTGGTAGATACACTAGTCTAGATGTGGCAACAATGCTCCATACATGGACGATTAGTGGCCTTATGTTATATAGTTGGTCGAGTAGAAGAGTAAATTATCTGTAATTTGTCTATGCATTAGTTTATCCAATTATCGGTTTATGTATCTATCTATCTATCTAACTGGCGAAGTAAACAAGAGATGTTAAACTGTGTTGTAATAGATCATAAAAACATGTCAAAACATGTAAAACTCAGTGACTGGTCAAGTTTGCACCGTAAGGTATGTAAACAGCTGATCGGAAGCTGACGTGTCGTCTGTCACGTGTTCCAGTTTGCTGGAGCATCGTTTAGGTTGGATTTCAGAGAGAACAGACGGGTTAACGGGTCTTCCCCCCATCCTGAAAGGGAAGGGACGTGCCTCAAAATAGAGACTAGGAGAAACCAAGAGGCCATAGATTCACTTTTTATTGTTCTGCATAACGACACCTGGGAAGTGAAATAAAATCTTTATACAAAATCAATCATCGTCTTGGATCCTTTGAAACGCCTTTGTCCAACAAGTTCCAGCTCCCCCAAGGACAGATGACATCCCAGGTAGGCGAAAGGACAAAGGACCAACAACGCAGTTGAAAAGGTATGTCGTAAATACATGATACACACGCATGCATGAACACACTTAGACGAAACTAATTACAGGCTGTAAAATAGACTGTTACACACACACACACACACACACACACACACACACACACACACACACACACACACACACACATATATATATAGATATATATATATATATATATATATATAGATAGATACGACAACATATGGTCTAAATAGTGAAGAACCACGAATATTTTTAATGACACGTATATACACACACAACGTATTTAAGTCTTTACAAATGCGTATATATACATCATATACACTTTTGGGAACAATGAAAATATAACTTTTTAATATTGATATATAGTTTGCTTGAAGCATTGTGTGGGATAGGTATGTAGTAGAGATTTAGAAGGCTGTTACAATGCGAGGAATAAAGTATAGTCGTTGTTGGTAAGAGAAGACGAGAACAAGTGGCGATTTACAAATCAATAAGTACATACATATATTTTATATATACATATATTTATTCAGTTGTATTGGTAAAATGTCTTACTTGTTATGTCTGCGACAAATTCCATTATTAATTTCTGAAAAATTCCCTTTTCAAATGGTAAGCGTAACAGATCGATTCAAAGCATGCTAGATGATGGAGCAGAAGTTGGGTAGCTATGTGGGGCCTCGGAGCAAATGTGAGTAGGGGATTTTTGTATGGTCTGATTAGGTAATTAACATGTTTATAATTTTATTTATTTCTATTTATTTGTCTTTTTTTGGTTTGTAACTTGTTGGTGTAGCGTGAGCTTTTTAAATTTTGTATGTTCTCCATTTTGTTGTCTTTATCATTATTACTATATCTATTTATTTTTTCTGCTGGTGTGTGCGGTGTCGAGGTTTATATGGGTCACGTAAGTCGCTAGTGGGCTGTGTCCGGTCAGCTATTGAAGGATATAGGGGTGGGATGTGAGAGAGGAGGGGAGATGGGGTGCGGGATGATGCGCTCTCGGTCGGCAGCTGGGTGTTTAGGTTAGTGTTGCCAGGAGTAGGAAGATAGGTGGGAAGGGGGGAATTGGGATGACATTCCTTGGGAGTTATTAATTTATTTATTTCCATGAGATTATAAGTGGTAGTAGATTTTTTTTTGCTAGCTATATTTTATTTTATTTATTTATTTATTTTTGTTTTAAATATATACTGCTGTTATTATTTATTAAATTTCTTTTATTATATTATTATTGTGACAGCCTTCTAAATCGCTACTGCATAACTTTTTTGTTTACTGTACCAGCCACTTTTTCAAAGGCAAACCTGATCTGCCACGGAAAAAAAAAACTACATTAGACTTAAAGAAGAAAAAAAGGTAGACAACGAACAGAAAAAAAAATTTTAAATGAAAAAGAAAGCACACACGTGCTCGAAGATATATTTTTTACACACAATTAACAAAAGAGCGATATGCCGCAAAAAAAAAAAAAAATCAAACAACAGTCGTACGGAAAAGAAGGATAAACGCACAAAGTACACTCATAGATAGTAAAAGAAAAAGAGGGTGAAAATGATAGACACCTATATAGACACAAAATAAGAAGAGAGAAAAGGTTAGTATATATTATGTCAATGTTGGCAGCATCGTTGTTTCGACAATTTAAAAGTTGATTTTGATGTGTTCAATGTATTTTTTTTTTACATAGACGTCACCACTTATCAAGGCCGATAGGCCACTCAAGGATAAGGGTTAAAGAGTGTAGAGTAGTCAAAAGGACAATATAGTAATCGATAGTAATGGAAGTTCGGTAAATTTCTTAACTTAAGTGGGACGGCTCATCAGAAACTTGTTCACGTTGGACTTGAAGACAACCATATTATAGACAGCTGGAAAGCAGGAAAACGGAAGACAATTCCACAGGCGTGCAGTTCTAAGAAAGAAGCTTTGATCATGGAATCTATGTTTAGGTTTAGGTACAGATAAAGAGTGGGGAAAATTATTGATAATGTTTTCAGCTAGTCTAGTGTTTCTTGTGAAAGTTTGGCGAGGGGGGACCATAGATTGAAGCTCAGTCGAACACTTTCCATGAAAATAACGATAAAGCAGAGACAAACTCGCAACATCTCTTCTGTGAGACAGAGGTTGCAGCGAAGAGAAAAGGACATCTCCTACGAGGCTACGAAGTCTATTTTGAACTCTATCAAGGCAGGACAAGTCTTTTCTAGCAGCTCCTGCCCATATGTGGCAACAGTACTCCATCCTTGGACGTATCTGGCTCTTATATAGATAGAGAATTGCATCAGCAGTGAGATATCTATTGGATCGATAGAAGGATCAAGAAGGATTTGTTCCAGTTTATATTGCTCGCAAATGTTAGGCAGAGAAGTTTGAAGTAAGAATTCTCAGGTAGGATGTCATTTATCATGGATATCGGTGGTTGGAGAGGCGTCTTGTAATTGTTAAAGGAGAGCAGCTTAGTCTTACTAGCATTAAATGTTACCATCCATTTGCGGCCCAATTCCACTACGGTCTGGAGGTCATTTTCTAACGATTCTGCCATTGTCTTAGATTTATGTACATCCGCTCTTCCCTCGTGCACGTTGCATCATCAGCAAATATACCCATCTCGGACACAATATTACCAGGGAGGTCGTTTATCAGTATCAGGAATAATAGTGATCCAAGGATCGACCTCTGGGGCACTTCCGCATTAATGAGAACCTGGATATTTTTATTGTCTAAGAAAGATCTAATTATATTTAGTATACGTCCAGTTATACTGTACGATTTAATTTTCATTAGCAGTCTTCGTGCCAGACTTTGTCAAAGGCTTTGGATATATCAAGAGCTACACCTCTGTCTTCGTCCACCTTATCCACTACATGGTATATGTGTTCAGAGATGGCTGTTAAAATATCTGCAGTAGAACGACATTGCCTAAATCCATACTGTTTGTCAGAGAGAAGATTGTTTTTGCGAGGCGGTGGGCTAGTGCTTGATCAATTAACGTCTCAAAGATTTTAGTGAAGAAAGGGCGGAGACTGATAGGGCGATAATTAAGAGGTTCAGTCCTTTCATCAGGTTCTTGTACACTGATACCACAGAGGCCATTTTCCAGCTATTAGGGAAGCAAGATTCGACAAGGAAGTTTGGAAAGGACGGGGGCTAGCCCAGCTGAGCATTTCTTAATTAGTATAATTATAATGTGTGGGCTGAGATTAAATATCTTGTTTAATGTTATTACCGAGGTAATTGATGTGTTGTAGAGTTTGTTCCTATTTACTTGTCTTCCCACGAGGGCAGAGTTAGACACAAGGTCAGTTTTTAATATGAGGGAAATCCAGCTCCCCAAAAAGAAGTACTCTGGATAGGAATAAAAATAAAAATTGTCTTAATCTAGAAGGATTTCTCTTCCATTGATCGAGGTCAGAAATAGTGAAGTGTAGTATCAGAACAGATACTACACTGTTATTGTAGAGTTTGTTTGTTCATGATTTTGCAATGTTAGGCTTACCTCGATAAGGCTGGATAGTACGCAAAAATTTGTTTCATTAAAGAATCGGTTTGATTGCATAAAACTACACTCGAAATGCGTAGCACATTGTCGCTACTGTCGCATGCCACCGGGGGGTGGAGAGAGAGAGAGATAGCGACAGAGAGAGAGAGAGTGAGAGAAAGAGAGAGACAGAGACAGAGAGACAGGCAGACAGACAGGAGAGGAAAAAGGGAAGCTAGTGTAAACACCTGTCTGCCAAAGGCGAGGTCAAAAGGGCGATAATTGCCTATTCTTTCCTTTTTACAAATTGTGTTTGTGTGTTCCCTTTGCGCGAAGCTATTTTGCAGCTTAATTTTTAAATGATGTATCTCTGTATTTCTTACTGAAGCCAAAACTATATTAGGTTGGTGCAAACATAATCTCGTTTTTTGACGTTCAACTATATATATATATATAGAATACATTATTTTTGCACCAATTACAGAACAGATACGACTCTGTTGAATGCCGGGAGTTGCTGGTTGTGTTCGACTAGTTTCACTTTATTTATACGAAAAAGACAAAAACACACACACACACACACACACACACACACACACGAAACAAGGGAATTTTTATAAACTCGATCAAAAAAAAAAAAAAAGATAGAGACGATGTCCGTTTGCAAATCTGAGATATTACGATTTAGAAAATATAAGAAAACTTCTCGCAGAATCTAACCAATGCGAGAAACCCGATGCAAAAAGCCTTTCGTGGATATAGACAAATGCGCGCGACCATTTTGCCTTTTATATATTTATACTAGTTTGGGTGCCCGGCGTTGCCCAGGTGTTTGGAGTAGGTAGGTGGGCTCGAACCCGTACAAACATAATCTCGTTTTTTGACGTTCAAATATATATATAGAATACATTATTTTTGCACCAACCTAATATATTATTACTTTTATTAATAACTAGTGGGGGTGCCTGGCGTTGCCCAGGTGTTTGGAGATGTGTGTTGAGCACAGAAAAAGGTGATAGTAGGCAGGCAAGATCGAACCCATTACGTGAAGACGGAAAAAGTGAAACAAAACCTGACGTCACACCTCTACTCCACCACGTGACCGGAAGTGTAAAGTGTTAAAATTTAACGTAGTCAATAAAAAAGATGGCTTGCAGAAATGGCGCTTCTTTTAAACCATCCACGAAGGTCGTTTTTAACGTGGAGGAAAAGCAGCTCCCCTAAAAAAGGAGCACTCTGGCAGTATCCAAATAAATAGGTATTATCTCAGTATGAAGGGTTTCCCCCTACATTGACCAAGGATCAATTACAGAATAGATACAACCCTGTTAGAATGCCGGGAGTTGCTGGTTGAGTTCGACTAGTTTCACTTTATTTATACGAAAAAGACAAAAAAAAAAAAAACAAAAAAAAAACAACACTCGAAACAAGGGAATTTTTATAAACTCGATCAAAAAAAGATAGAGACGATGTCCGTTTGCAAATCTGAGATATACAAGAAAACTTCTCGCAGAATCTAACCAATGCGAGAAACCCGACGCAAAAAGTCTTTCGTGGATATAGACAAATACGCGCGACCATTTTGCCTTTTATATATTCGACTAGTTTGGGTGCCCGGCGTTGCCCAGGTGTTTGTAGTAAGTAGGCGGGCTCGAACTCGTACTGCGAAGGAGGAAAAGAACGTGACCATCCCCCCCCCAAAAAAAACGTGAGGTCTCTGCTGCTGAGTCCATCGCCAAACCGAAAGCGGCAAAGGTTAATTAAAATTAGTCAATCGAAAAGAGAGGATGACTTTCGAAAATATCGACGAAAAAAGCTACCCCTCCCTGTAGAAAAGTGCCCAGTTAAGGATGAAGGAATAAATGTTTTTAGCCAATTTTTCGACATTTGTCATCCGAAGGGTTGAGCTTCAAATCGATATCAATTTCGTGAAAATCAATCGCCGCTTTCGAAAGTTTTAGGCAGACATACATACATACATACACACATACACACACACATACATACATACATACATACATACAATTAAACAGACAGGTGAAATTTATATAATGGATGGAGATTTGGTGTTTATCTGAAGATGAAACTATACAATCTTTTAATGCTCAACTACACTATCTCAGCCTTATTTAATTGGCAATTTGGGGAGTTATATTATCGTTTAGTTTTCATGACACAATTATAATACGCCGAATCGAATTTGATGTGTTCATATCCAGAAAGAGAAATTGTACGGGAGAGGAAGAAGTGGAGATGAGGAAAGGGAGACAGGGGGGGGGAAAGGTAAAACGAGGGGAAAAAATGAAGAGAGAGAGATAGAAAATATTACATATTTGTCCCGGGTAATGCCAGGTAGCCCTGCTAGTAAACTCTAAATGACAGAAACGAGTTAAACAAATACTAATGGCATTTAATTGAAGACTCAAGCCGCATCTGGCCATGCCTATTTTTAAGATTTTAAATTTTTTAGTACGGACATATTAAAAAGATATTAAGTCGATTACAGATACATACAGGTGGATGGCGGTGCTGGGGACGTTGTGGTTTGGGGGCTGCTCAGGCATTGAATGGCAACATCTTCCTTGTGTTGACAATCATTTTGTCCGTAAGGTTGGCTAAGGCATTCAAACAGAGTCGACTCGATACCGACGCACAGGACATCGTCCATCCAGATTTTGCCTGTGCCCGGGGGGTAGGTTCCCTGGGGAAGGACTTTGCCAAGTCTGAAAAAGAAAAGACAAAATACTATTATAAAGTGCATGGGGGTTTCAACATAAAACACAGATTTTTTGGATTTTAGATTTCCATAAATGTTTAACCTTCGGAACACTGGATTTATTTTTGTAGAATGATTTTTACACTTATTTTAAAAATGATTCTGTAAGCTAAACCTTTAATCGTAAGTCTAAACACCGTGTATGACATTTATAGATTACTAGTTGTACATACTCATCGTTTCCAGGTCGAAACATGTTGGCGAGCGGAGTGTTTAGTTGCATACTATATAAGATACACCGAACATCTTAACTTTTAACAATTTTCCTGAAAGATGGTCATATGTTGGATTTATGGAAGCATAAAATACATCAATTTTTGTATATGAAAATTAATCGGGAAATAGCTGAAAGGGGAAGTAACTCTTATAAGTTAAATAAACAAATAAATTTACTTCCGTTTTTAAAGGCAATTGGTGTAGTTGGATAATAATTAAAAATAAATTAAATTAAATATAAATTAAATTAAAAACAAATTAAATTAAATTATACATGAATTAAATTAAAAATTAATTAAATTAAAGATAAATTAAAAATAAATTAAATTAAAATTAAATAAAAAATTACATTAAAAATAAATTACATTAAAAATACATTAATTAAATTAAATACAAATTAAATAAAAATAAATAAAATGCACCAACTGTAAATAATGTTTCTAAATAGAAAAATAAAAACAATTTTATTATAACAAATAATTAATAATATGGAGTTAATTATTAAAATAGATTTTCTTTAATGTAATATGCAAATGAGGTCATTCCTTGAATGTAGATTCCCTTCGAATATATATATAACTATCATGCTAGAAATAAGCGTGTACATTCAGAATAAATATTAATCAATGAAACATTGTATCTTTTGTACATATTAATCAAATTGTTAACAAACAGGAATTAGACTTTATTATAATACAAGATTCAAGCAAACAATTACGTCCGGACGGTCCACGAAGTTTTATAATTATATAGACAGATAAGTAGAACTATCAAAATAAATTTTCAAATTTGCATATTGTAATGGCGGCCATCTTGAATTAAGAATGAGGTTAACTTTTAGGTTCTTTTATTGACCATCTCAAAAGCTTTTAAACCATCAAGATTATCATTAGGAATTTTCTTTTGTATGGGGTTGTCGTCTTTTGCGTTTATTTTAAAATTACTTTCTCTAAACTTTTGGCGGGAGAAGAATAATACAGAACACGAATAAACACCAGAAACTCGGAAACTTGCGCGCTGTGTCGCGAAAGTAATTAAAAAATTACGAAATGCTAAAATTCCGTAGTCTTCAATCAAACTTACACACAAACACACACACATGTTTTTTTTTTTTCATTTTCTTTCTTAAAAGATTGTAATGCTGCGTATGGAACATTCAAATCAGCTGCCAACATTGCCCTGCTTTTTATTGAAACCAACCGAGAGCTCTTTTTAGTTACCTCGCTGTTTCCTTAAGTGCAATAGTCTGGATCTCTCTTGCACTTGGTTCACCAGGAATATTAGTTAGGTAGGACTTCAGGTTCTTCTTCATAAGCTCTGTGGCACCTATAATAACTGGTATGATTGATATCTCTCTAAGATTCCAGTTTCTTTTCATATCATACATGAGACCTTGATATTTAGTCTGTTTCTTCCTTTCAACTCTGTTCAGACTGCGATCATTAGGGACACTCACTTCAACCAAGGTTACCACTGTTTCTGACTTATTCCATATAACTGTCAGGTTTCACAGCAGCATTTTCAAGATAGGTGGCTGTAGGGATTACATGGTCGTAATGTATGATATATAAGTCATTTCCAACTGTTCGTTTGTGTGTATGTGCATATATAACACGACGGTTCTAGGTTCAATCCTTGGCTTGGGAGAGATGCTAGTCTAGCGGCACTGATGAGTTGTGATACAACGAAACAGGACTGTATGTCGATGACTGCAAATATATTTTAAGCCCCTCTCTTTGGGTAGAGCACTGTCGTAAATAATCTCACCCACTACTTAATTGGCTGAAAAATACGAGGCTCGCTGTTTGTTTGTTTACAAACAGGCGGTTTGAGCACTGTAAGAGTGGTGGCGGATGTCTATTTAAATAGACATTCTGACGGGTTATTTGCGGTCGTCCCTTCTGTGGTCGAATGCTGACTGTCAACACGACGGGTCTAGGTTCAATCCTTGGTTTGGGAGAGATGCCAGTCTAGCGGCACTGATGAGTTGTGATACAACGAAACAGGACTGTATGTCGATGACCACACACACACACACACACACACACACACACACACACACACACACACACACACACACACACACACACACACACATATATATATACACACACACACACACACACACACACACACACATATATATATATATATATATATATATATATATATATATATGTATATATATATTAAGTAATGTGATCTATAATTTAAAAGTTTTAAAAAATTTTTAAATTTAAAAATCAAAATTTAATTAAATTAAAAATCAGTTTCATAAGAAGGAACAACAACAAAGTCAATTATCTGTACGATCGTTTCGGAAATCCGTGCTTTTTATTTGTGGTATACATGAAGAAATAGAAATCCTCCTAAATTTGCTGATGAGGAGACCGTGCTTACCAAAAAAACTATGTATAATTGTTCTACGTGACTTCATGTATACCACAAATAAAAAGCACGGATTTCCGAAACGATCGTACAGATACTTGACTTTGTTGTTGTTCCTTCTTATGAAACTGATTTTTAATTTAATTAAAATTTGATTTTTAAATTAAAAATTTTTTTTTTAAATTTTTAAATTATAAATCACATTACTTAATATTGAATTAGCTCTAGGACATTTAACTATCGAGCTTATTATATATCTAAATTACAACGAGCATTTCCTGTATTTTAATTAAACTAGTAATTTCACTATTACATTAAAATACACTTAGCTCTTTAGACTATTATTCTAATCTCCTTTAAATTATATATATATATATATATATATATATATATATATATATATATATATATAAATAAATGACAAAAAATATATATGTATAATGTGCGTGTATGTATATATAAGCCCCAGTACAATCAGCTAGACTGATTAGCCATGGTCTGGATAACTAAAATAAAATAAAACACAATTAAAACGTCACTTCCAATATCCGGATTTTGTAATCATTGCCATATTCTTTTATTTTCTTTTAAAGTTGATGAGTTCTTTTTCTGATGGAATAAATAAAAAAAACCTGACATAATAATTTCATGAATGATTCTGCGCTACGAAACAGGTGCTGTCAAGAATTGAACATTTTAACATGCTTAATAAAAACAAATTGGAATATAGACTTTTGTCATTTGTTTGTATACTAGTGGAGATGGCGGTGCCCTGCATTGCTCGATTGTAAAAAATTGTGACAACCGTGGCGGTGGGATGCGTTGCCAGGTCGAAAAAAAAATTGTGACTGCGAGGGAAGGATGCTCCTTGGTCGTAAAATCCATTTAAATATGATAAATTATGAGAGCGTGTGTGGAAGTTGTCTGTTTCTAAAATACGCTTAAATATGATATTTTAATTTATCCAGAAAAAAATTGTAACAGCGGGGGAGGGCGATCGTAAAATCCGCTGAGTATGATATTTTAATATACATATAAAAAATGAGACGTGGGTGCCATCAGCCAGAATTGAAACCGAAATCAAAATTTGTAAAATAAAATAAAAATAAAACAGATAAATTAAAATGTTTGCATGAAAAACGTTCTAAATAATTACTAAATGAAAAAAGGTTATAAACTGTTAAAAATTGTTAAAAAATACAAAATAAAAACTACTTAAATGTGATATTTGTTCAAAACAGACCCGAATACCTAAAAGGCAAGTATTGAGTTGGTAGAGCACTTTTACCTAACCTTATAAACTTAGTTCCATCCAAAAGTCATTGAAACATTTCACTCTGCAATTCATCAATTTTTTTTTTTGTTATTAATGTTTTTTTTGAGTTGGTTTAAGCGTCCTATATTGTCATATGAAATAATAAATTAAAGATGTTTTGAACTTAGAAAAAAAATTAAAATGAAAGAAAGTTTTTTGTTTGTTTTAATAAAAGAATCGTAATTGGATTGGATTTTTTGTTTCTTTTGAATTTTAAACCTCAGTTGATTAAAACCGCTAATAAAAATCGAAATAAGGAAATTGTTTTGTTTTAATATAATTAGCCGCCGTTAAAAATATCCCAATAAACAGTACAAATTACAAAACCACCCTGTTTAAATGCGACCCCCCCCCAAAAAAAAACAAAAAGAAAAAAGCAAAGAAAAAACTAAAAAAAGACAAAAAAACTAAAAAAAGACAAAAAAAAAAAAAAACCCGAAGGCGTGTGCGAACCTTAAATCTATTGGTTATGAGACAATCTTTTAACCCATTTAGCCATGGCATTGATTGCGACATGTCATGTCATTCTTGTATTTAAAGTAATTCAGTAAGCAATGGTTGACGTATGCAGAGATGTTGAAATCGTTTAGAAAGAGACAAATTTAGATGACCCCTCTTTTAAAGAAAACGACAGTTCTATACAAAATATGTGATCATTTTTTTTTCTAATTTTTGGATATCATTTGTCCGAGAGATAGTTCTTTCTACGATGCCGCGTTCGTTCGTGTACGATGCGTATGAAAAATGTTTTTAGCGGACATACAAACACACATACATTTCTCCTTTATATAATAGATGCATCAAGCTTCATAAATAAAAGAATTGGTACAGGATGGCCCACTTAAAAGTAGCCCGATCTGTCTAATCTTTCTCTAATCAATTTTCACAGATTAAGCGGATCGCCTCCCCCTTTTTTTTCTTTTTTTTACTCATGTTCACCCCTTACAAAACGTAAGGGACTACTATTTGGGGCCATGTCTAGGAAAGATAAACAATATATTTGTTTATGTTACATTTAAACTTCTGCATATCAGTACAGTCAGGGAAGCAGGCAGCAGGAAGGGAATTCCAACGTCTAGCTGTTCGAGGGAAGAAACTATTATAATAGAAACCTTTCTGGCATTTAGAGACATCAACAGTGAAGGGGTGGGATCTTATTGCTAAGCAGGTTTGTCGAGGATATGTACGTCGAGGGGGCACAAGTGAAACAAGTTCATCAGAACACATTCAATTAAAATATTTGTAAAACAGGCACAGTGATGCAACATTGCGGCGATGGAACAGGGGCTGGAGCTTAGTTGATAAAGTGGGACCGATTAGATTGACAACTCTTAAAAGTGGCCTGATCTCTCAAATCTTTCTCTGATTATTTTTTCAGATTAAGCAGCTCACTTAAAGTAGTTCGATCTCTCTAATATTTCTCTTATCGACCAACTGACACCATAAGACAAAATGCAATTCTTTTTCCATCAAGATGGCGCTACATGCCACACGTCTCACGGATCACTAACACGATCTCATGACATGTTTACGGAAGAGAGGACAATAAGCAAAGGGTTATATGGCCACCACGTTCCCCGGACTTGTCATCATGTGATTTTTATCTTTGGGGAACTTTTAAACAAAAAGTTTATGTAAATAATCCCCACAATCTAGACCAACTAAAGGAGAACATTATCAATGCTATCAAGAGAATCACCAGAGAAGATCTATAAGCAGTATCTGCAAACGTTGTTAAATATGCTAAAAATGAATAGATGTAAACGGGGAATCTTTTATAACACTACAGGTAATTTAAACAATAAAAAAATGTTCATCCTCTCTACTAAATTATCTGGGCTACTTTTTAGTGGGCCGCTTTGTGTAAATAAAAGGTGAAATATAATTGAATAAGCATATGTTCCCAGAAACACACACACACACACACACACACACACACACACACACACACACACACACACACACACACACACACACATATATATCTGAATGCAGATAAAAAGGTAATATATATGTGTGTGTGTGTATGTGTGTGTATGTGTGTGTGTGTGTGTGTGTGTGTGTGTGTGTGTGTTGGAATGTTTCCATAAGAACACGGTGTACCTTACCCTTTGTTCAGCTGTTTACACACAACTGAGGCGACCAGATCGTTCCAGAGATCATCACAAACAGTTCCCCACTGGTTTTGATAAAAGACTTCCACGCGACCCTCGTCCGGGGTTTTGCCACCGACCAGCCGTACTATAAATACCAAATAAAATCGCATCAATCAATCATTAAAAAAAGGTTTTTATTAAATTTGTTTTAGTTCGTTATACAATTGCATGCTTATCAAATAAAAGGGAGTGGCAATTAGTTTGACGGAGAGTGGATATTTTGGGTTTTTTTTCGACGAGGCGATGTCCTGTAATGAAACGCATTACGTGATTTTCAAATACCTCAATGCGATTGGCTAGTTGTTTAGTCCATGTGATACAATCAATTTCATACAAAACTACTGGGAGGCCATAAATTGAACAAACTTTTACTTTAACAGTTATGGGCAGCCTTTTTGATTTTAGAATGGTGCTGTGGTTTTGGTAACCGTCCTCTTAAATAATTAAATTATACCGAACTTACACGATGAACGTTTATTACATTACCACATTACGTTTATTAATTATTATCCCCGAGAGGGCTTAATAAGTGGTGAATCCCTCGCAAAATAAATTAAAAAAATAAAATATCCCCTTTTTCAAGAACTAAAAAACTCGTGTCAAATTTCTTTTTCTTTTTTTCATTGCGAAACTTTTATGCACACTGTCGGGTCAAAACGTAACTACCATGTTTCAGTGATTGTCGCTAATAAAATACAAAGCAAGTTATTTCGTATTTTAAAGAAGAAAAACAATTTGAAAATTTTAAAATAAAATACGTATGAAATACGTTCGTAAGCCAAATTGCAACGCAATATTATGAAAATCTGGACAGGAGCTGCTAGAAAGAGCTTATCCTGTTTTGACAGACTTCAAAATAGACTTCGTAGCCAAATGGGGGATGCCCTTTTCTTTTCCCTGCAACCTCTTTCCCCCAGAAGAGACGTTGCGAGCCTGTCTGTTTTATCCCTATTTTCATGCCAAGTGCTCGTCTGAGCTTCAATCTTTGGTCCCTCGTCAAACTTTCACGAAAAACACTCGTCTATCCGAAACTACTGTCAATAATTCCCCCCACTCTTTATCTGTGCGTTGTCCCCCCACTCTTTATCTGTGCGTTGTCCCCCCCCACTCTTTATCTGTGCGTGTCCCCCCACTCTTTATTTGTGCGTTTAGACGTAGATTCCATGAACAACGCTTCATTCTTAGAACTGCACGCCTGTGGAACTCTTTTTCGTTTTCCTGTTTTCCAACTACAATTTGGTAGTCTTCAAATACAACGTAAACAAATTCTTGATGAACCGTTTCCTTAAGTTAACAAATTTACCGAATTTCCATTACTAACAGTTACTACGATATTGTACCATTGACTGCGGTACACTCCATAACCCTTATTAGTGATAAGTGATGACTCCTTTGTAAAAACAAAATAAACAAAATAAACAAATATTTATTTGTTGAAAGTTAATATTTCGCCGCTATACGCCATCTTCGGAATCTTGGACATTTTTTGTTTTTGTTGATGCCCTTCCGTCATTTCCAAATAACACCGCACACACGTGGACTTTTAGTAACTGTTTTTTTCTGCAATTTAATACCATAGCGAGAAAAAAAGAAAAAAAAATGTATAAGATTCTGAAGATGATGTATAGTGTCGAAAAATAAATTTTAAACAAATAAATGTTTGTTTATTTTCATAATATTGCGTCATAATTTGGCTTTCAAACGTATTTCATACGTATTTTATTTTAAAATTCAATCAACGCCCTATCACGGAAAATACAACTAACTTTAAATTTGAAAATATGTTTTCTGTTTACGATTAGAAAGGCGTGACGTTTTAATGACACCACAGTATCATGCCAATTCCATTGACTGTATCTGTTCGAACGAAACAAAAAAAAAAAGAAAAAAAAGAAGCCATTTAGTCCAAGGTCTTGATATAGTCAAAAACCGGTTTTAAAACTTAATAAGTGATACCCTTTTCTCTTTTCTGCAACCTCTTTCCCACAGAAGAGATGTCGCGAGCCTGTCTCTGCTCTGTCGTTATTTTCATGGCAAGTGCTCACCTGAGCTCCAATCTATAGCCCTCTCCTTGTCAAATTTTCACATAAAAACACCTGACTAGCTACAGCCACTATCAACAATTCCCCCACACTATCGGTGTCAAAGTCTAAACGCAGCTTCCATGAAAAAGCTCCTTTCTATAAAACATACTTGTGGAACACTGTTCCATGGCCTGCTTCCCGGACAACTACAATATAGTATCCTTCAAGTTCAATGTAAACAAGTTCTTGTTGATCCGTCTCCTTAAATAATCAAAATTCTACCCAATCTACGCCATTAACGATTACGACACTACCACCTTACATTCATTAACTCTTATCCTTGAATGGCATTAAAGCCTTGATATATGGTGATTTCCCTGTAAAAGAAATAATAAAAAAAACAAAAACCTACCAGTTTGAGCAAAAGATGATGAAATCACGCATAAAACGAGAGCAACCGAGAATACAAGTGACGTTATATTCTCGCGAGATTTCATAGCAACTCGATATTCACGAGTCATCACCTATGGAGAAAAAAAAAAGTATATAGTGTTATTATAAGTTAAATGATATCGATAACAGTTTATTTCTTCGTATTTTTATTCTCGTACTGATACCCTAGAGCTCTTAAGATATTGCGCAATCCTGCAGCATAATTGACATCTGAGAAATTGAAAATCACCAAAATGGTAAACAAACAACAAAACAAAACAAAATAAAAGTTGGCCAGTTGCATACAAATCCCAGGAATGATCGGAGCCTTTTATTATGTCTGAAACTGATACAATGTTAAACGAGCGAGATCATGTCCCCTACCGACAACAGGATCATTACCAACTCCCTCAAAATGAATAACAGAGGCGTACCCAGGGTGATGAAAACAAAGTTACCGACCACTATTATGATATTTGGTGCGGTTTCAAACGATGGCCACATCATGCCACCTCACATCTTCGAATTCGGCATGAAAGTAAACAAGAAAATGTACCTGGATGTACTGAAGAGTGTGATGATCTCCGGGTGCAGTCAGGTGGCCGTTGGCATACTCTGGCTGTTGCAGCAGGAATCGGCGTCGGCCCACAAGTTAAAAGAGACCCAGACTTGGCTTGCTAAAACTTTATACCTTTCTCTTACCGCCCCCTTCCCCCCTGAACCTGAACCCGCTGGACGACTTCGTTTTGTCATACGATCTCCCACTATACAAAAGCCAGCCTGATCGCTGACATCCGCCGAGTATTCGCCGAGCTCTTCTTTTTTCTCTTTCTAATTCAGATATATTTCTCTTTTCCTTTCCTTTTTGCGTTGTCATAGATTTTTTATTCTATTTTATTTTACTTTATTATTTATTATTTTTAGATTTTTTGTATATATTTTTACTTTATTTTATTTTATACATTGTTAACATTTTGTAATCCATTTCACTCTTTTTATTTCTTTTCTTCTATTCTCAATCTTTAATCTCAATCGTAATTATAAATATTATCTATACCTTCCCCACCCCTTTTCCTCTTCTTTTTTCTCTTCTTACTCCTCCCTCCCCGTCTCTGTCCAGCACTTCGACTCTTGTTTTTGATATCCATACGTAATTTTGAAAGAATCTTTTCCTTCGAATTTGTTTTTTTTTTGCTTGGCTTGTCTGAGGAAATGGACAGGATTTTTATTTGTAATAATTTAAGTAAAAATCCCCGGCGTTGAAAAATAAAACCATAAAACCATAAATTCTACAGCCAGCGAAACTCGAGTCTTGGACTTCCGGTTCGTTGACTGTCATGGCTCTTGTGGGCTGAGACGTTATTTGGCTGTGGAATTTATTATATATAATCTCTCACATTCTGAAAAATCACACACACATATATATATATATATATATATATATATATATATATATATATATATATATATATACTAGCAGGAAGACAAGACATTGCTCGAGATTGAATGATGATTAATGTATGTTTCACACTCCTATATTTTATCGTTTATCGAAATCATTGAAATAGCCCATTTTTCAATCAAATCGATTGATTGCCTTCTCTAGCTGGGGTCCCATCGCGGTGCACCGAAAGAAAGCTACACATGCCTCCCCGCAATGACCTAGATCACAATACATTATAGTCTACATTGCGCTGTAAAGAAACTACAGTTGTTTTAAAAAATATTTTATATATAATAACTCGAATTAACTTTTAAAATGCAAAAGTTAAGCATCATCGTTCAATTATGCTCTAAACAGAAACATTGATTTCTAACGCAGCCCTGTCATATCAAAGAAACTACCGTTGATTTTATATATCTGGCCGTACTGCTTGTGCGATGATAATAATTGGATTTATATTGGAAATGAAAAATTCAAGTATTATGGTGCGATTGTGCTCTAAACAGAAACATTCATTTCGAACGCGCCCCTGTCATATCAAAGAACCTATTGCTAATTTTATGTGTCGGGCCTTCCGGCTTGTGTGGTAACAAAACTTCTAAAATGACCTTGCAATGTGTTAACTTCGATTAAAATCGCCTGTTCCTTCTTTCATTGGATTATTTCGATTATCGATTATCGATACTGATCGAAGAACTTCCGATACAAAACCTTAGAACACTGCCAGACATATGATTACCTTCATGTGAAATTTCATAAAAATCAGCCGAGCCGTTTTCGAGTCTGTAGAAAACGAAGTCACAGACAGATACACATACATACACGTCCATATATACATGCATATATATATATATATATATATATATATATATACACACACATATACATAAATACATATATATACATACATATATATATACATATATACATACATATATATATACATGCATTTATATATACATATACATACATATAGTAGCATACACATAGATAAATATACATTATATATATATATATATATACAGGGTGAACAGAAAGTCCTTGGACCAATTCAAAAGTGGTTTATTAATAGAAAATTACAAAAATATAAATTACACATGAATGAAAATTATAAGTTAGGAAACCAAGAATAAATTCAAATTATTTATTTTCAATGTGATGTCCCTTCCTTTCGATTAGACGTGCAATTCTCTGTCTGAATTTACCAACCGAGACACGCAGCTTTTCCTGAGGTATTTTAGCCCATTCACTCAGAAGAGATGTCTTCAAAGCATCAACACTTGGATGAGCAACAGAAAAGACCTTTGCCTCCAACAAAGACCACACAGAAAAATCCATGGGATTCAAATCAAGCGATGCAGGAGGCCACATCTCCTTACTCCAGAATCTTGGAAAATGACGTTGGCACCAGTCCTGAGTTTTTCTGGAGGTGTGGGATGGTGCTCCATCTTGTTGGAAGGTGAAAGGCTGATCTTTGAAGTGTTTCTTCATCTCTTCAAATGCTGGAACCAAAATATCGTTAATGTAGCGATCTGTGTTGATGTTAACTCCCTGCTCCAAGAAAATCAGAGGCGACTTCCAAGATTTGGAGACTGCAGCCCACACCATGAGGGAAGACGGCTTTTGTCGGCGGAAAACTATTCTCACGGAGTCATCAATGTCTGCTGAAGATTTTGCGTAAACTCTGTCGTTCTGATTGTTAACAGTCGCTTCAATTGTGAAGAGTTTTTCATCAGAAAAAACGATCTCTCGGTCTGCCGTGCCAGCCTTCAGTTCTCCAAGAAGAAGCTTTGCTCTTTCAAGTCTCTTGTGCTTTTGGGCAGGTGTGAGGTCCTGTCTCTTTCTCATCTTGTAGGGGGACAACTGGAGATCGTTTTTTACGATGGTTCTCATCGAGGTCACGCTCACATTCATGTCTTTAGCCATTTGTCTTGCAGATCTCTTCGGGTTCCTCCTTACCCTCTCTCGGACAGCTTTAATCACCTTCTTTGTTCGAGCAGTGCGAGGTCTTCCACTCCTAGGACGGTCATCAGATGTACCAAGTTCCTTAAATCTGTTCACAACATGGTACACGGTGGATTTAGCCACTTTCAAGAGCTTAATAATCTCTGAGTTTGTCCTTCCCGCGCAATGAAGTTGAATTATGGCCTCTCGTTTGCTCATTTTTCTGAAAGTTTAAACAAAATTATTTTAATATTTTTGTTGGAAATAATTAGATCAATAGTTAGACTAAATACTTACGTTATTCGAAAAGAGAAAAAAGTGATTTTAACAATATTTAATTTTAAAACTAAAAATGGTCCAAGGACTTTCTGTTCACCCTGTATATTCTGACGATAAGCATTTAGATTCAAAATGCCATGATTTCACCCTTATTCCTCTCTCTGAAGCTCTTATTGATTTGATAATGTAACTTATCGTTATTTTCATGGCAGGTGCTCGTCTGAACTCCAATCCCTGGTCCCCCCTCGCCAATCTTTCACGAAAAACACCCGTCTAGCTGAATCCACTGTGAAAAATTTTCCCCACTCTATATCTGTGCCTAAATCAAAACGCGGATTTCATGAGCAAAGCCTCTTTCTTAGAACTGCACGCCTGTGGAACTCTGTTCCGTCTGCCTGCTTCCCTCCGGACTACAACTTGGATGTCTTCAAGTCTAATGTTAACAAATTCCTAATGAACCGCCCCCCTAATTAAACACTTCATAAAATCTCCTCACTAACGTAATGTACTTGCAATAACCCTTATCCCTGAGTGGCTTCCGGGCCTTGATAAGTGGTGATCACTGTGTAAAAAAAACAAAAAAAACTTTACGCTTTATCTTCTTTACTTATTCTATTTATCTATTCATCTCTCTCTCTCTCTCTCTTTCTCTCTCTTTCTCCCTATCCCTCTCTGTCTGTCTGTCTCTCTTTTGGTAACAGTATACGATTATGAATATCTCCAGTATTAAATAATTTTTAAACACTGAAATTTACTTTATGTATGAAAATCCAAAAGGGGAGATATAACATATGAGAAATATTTCGAATCAAATCTGCCTTTGCTGTTATTTTAGATCATTATAAACTTTAGGAGCAAGTTTTAGTCTCCCCATTATCAAGACCAGAGATTTTGGAGAAATATCAGATATTTTGTAATTCACATACAAAACTAGGAAAAAAATGACTCCGATTGAAACATTTTATGGTGGTAAAAAAAGTGCCAAAAATAGGCTCTAGGTGATGGATAATCCTCTTAATGTGCGACCCTTATGGCAAATGTCACATAGCCCACTACACAATTCAGGTTATGACCTTTCCAACGAGTCTTTATTTGTTAAATTCTGATCAATAGTTGCTGCTGAGACTTGGAACCAATAAAATTGCCAAATAGTATTATATATATATATATATATATATATATATATATATATATATATATATACATATATATATATATACTCGTAGCCAAATTGAATATGGAAATGCTTATATCTTTGGTTCTATGGGATGAAACTACATCAAAATTTGCAGGCTTTTTGAAGATTGTAATACTATTCTATGGTTAAAATTTTATGACAATTAGTAAAAAAAGATAAATTATTTTTTTAACCACTAAAATTTCCTACATTATATATAGTGTCGTGCAGGCCAGCTTCAGTTTTGCTGCTTCTGTTGTCTCCTCTATTGTTTTGCCAGGCTACTAATATATTTCGGAAAAGGAAATCAAACAAGCTTTACCCAAACATAATTTGCAATTTACTGTGCTCGTCAATCACAACAAACTCAGTTGTAGTGGTAGGAAAAAAAAAAAAGACAAAAAATCTAATTTCCGCTTCCTGTAACAACCTTATAGTTATGGGTCATTATTTGGAATCTACATAAATTAGTTTTGCTAATCAGCTATGCATAAATTACTGGGAGAAAGGCTTCCAGTATTTTATGAATATAAAAACTATTTTGAAAGTTTTATTATTTCCACAAATTTTTCTGTATAATAAACTAATTAAAAATAAGATAAATCATTTCTCGTTCACTAATTTTGTGCGCAGTGTAATGTAGTGATGACACATCAACACTCGGGACCCACACGTTGTACGTAGACAGTTGCAAAAAAAAAGAAAAAAAAACAAAGGCAAGGAAAGAATACGACTCACGTTTTTTTCAGTTGAAACATCAGACATTTATTTACAGGTACTTCCCGAAGATTGCCTTCTGTCTGGTTCAAAAGTCTTCTCGTACTCCAATGTACTTAACAAGACTGCCGTATCGAACAGGTAGTACTCTGTCTTTGTCCAGCCATCTTTAAGACACGTCTCGCCCTGTCGCCCTCAGGCCACGTGTGTAACACGTCATTTCTGTCCTTTCGTGTCTGGAAAACGTCGCGAATACCTTTACGTTTCGAACACGTCTCGAATATCTATGCATCTTGAACACATCTCGAACACCTCTACGTCTCGAACACGTGTCAAACACCTCTACATCTTGAAAACCTTTACGTCTTGAAAACCTCCACGTCTTGAACACGTCTGAAACACTTCTACGTCTCGAACACATCTCGAATACGTCACGAACCCTTGTACGTCTCGAATACGTATCGAACATCTTTACGTCGCAAACATATTTCGAACACCTCTACATCTTAAACACCTCTACGTTTCAAACACGTCTTGAACACGTCTCTGATCCCTGCTTCTCTGAACATGTACGCCCATTTTTTTCTTGCTGTTACGTCACAAGGGAAAAATCAAAATTTGAATAATAGTAATAATAATAATAATAATAATAATAATAATAATAATAATAATAATAATAATAATATAAAATCAAATTAAACTTTTTTAAAAAGGGTTAAAAGCTAACTGATTGCTATGACTAATAACACGCTACCTGAGAGTTCTTCGCGTAACAGAGCGCGTGTGAGCAGGCGGGAAAATATCATCAGCATCCGAGGGATGGATAGCAGCAGGGGCAGCATTTAAACGCGTATGTGAATTAGGAAGTATACGCGAGCTGGCGCGAAGAGTAAATGAAAAAAAGGAGACCATGTAGTCGAGAGAGAAACAAAGTCAGCGCCTAAGGAGACAGACGTGTAAAGTGAAGGCGAGAATGGGCTAGCTGTGACCAGCGTGCGGTCGCAAGAAAGAGAAACACCTGCCAGTTATGATGGACACGTGACATCGAGAGTCTTTGTAAATGATGTCGTGACAGGAGAATAACGGTAATAAATACTATTGTTAAAAAAGAAAAAAAAAATGCCGACCCGGATTTATTTTTGTTTGCTTGTTCCTTTTCGACGGTGCTGGACGGCGTGGGGGTCTAAGAAAGGTTTAAACTGAAACAAACACGGTTTTAGCGTAACAGCCACGTTAAATTCGTCCAAACTCCTTCAAATCTCCAAAATTGCTATTAAGATTAAAAATTAAAAAAAAAAAAAAACAGTTGGTCTTGACATGCGTTTGTTTGAAATGACATTTTTAGTCTACCATGCTTATGCTTAAAATAGCAATTCGGTTTGTTGTGGTCTGTCATGCTTGCGTTTGAATAAAACATTACAGTGTCTGTTAATTTTGCACATGCGCAAAATTAAACATTCATAGCTCAAACTCTCTTAATTTTTAAACTTTTGTATCCCTCTGTTGGTATCTCAGACAATAACAATGTTGGAGGAATAAATAATGAACCAGGTTAAAGCGCTAAAAGTTTTGGTTTCTATCCTAGCGGATGATACCAAAAACACATTTTTTTAATAACTTCTAAAATCCACTATTATATATGTCACATTGTGTGTGTTAGTTTCTTCCTCATAGGTTCCGAAACGGCTGAGCCCATCTTTTGCAAATTTCATACAAAACGAATTTATATGCCTGACAGTGTTCTTAGATATGTTTTGTACAGAAATTCATCCGATAAGTATCGAAAATCGAAAAAATTCGATCTTAAAAATAGCTTTCTCTCTTATAGATTAAAAATATAATTTTTGCAAGGGAATATTTTACGTTGCACCGGCAAAGAGAGATAAAATTTCAGCAAATCATTTCTTATTAATTTATCTTATTGCGGACTTTTATCCCCATCTTTTTTTAGTTGTTATTTCACTACGTTTCGGCCAACTATTCCTCTAGCCTTCATCAGGTGGTAAGAACGACGGGATAGGAACTCCGCATCTCCTAACAGCATTCTCATCAATTACTGCCTTCCATAGTTGTTGTCGCCTTACTACGTTTTGGCCAAGTAATCATCTGGTCGGCTTGAAACAACGACTAAAAAGATGAGGATAATAGTCCACAATAAATAAATTAATAAATATTACTTATCTCAATAGTGAAATCCAATTCAATAATATATAAATCATTTCTTCTTAAAAAGCAGATTTATTGTAATCTAGAATTATAGATCAGTGGTAGAGCATTCGACTACAGTTCGAATTGGCCCCGGTTCTAGCCTGGGTGTACGTCACAATTTAATTTATTTTTTTTTTATTTTATTATTAATGAGTTCAATTTACGTTAAAAGAAGAGGGACAATTTAAAATCGACGCAAATCATTTCTTCGTTTGCATATTTTAAAACTAATCATGAATCAGGAATGACTTTTCCAGGGTATTCAATCGCCAATCCAAATTACAGCTGACGTGATATTGTAAACGAACATAGAATTCGATAAACGACATTATCATTATTATTTGTATTTTATTTGGTTCCGGGTAAATTATTCGCTATAATATATAATAATCTATAGAGGATTGATTCTATGATAACACTTACGAAATCTGCATAAATATCGTATTGTACGACCCGGCAACACCGGACTGCCAGCTAGTAATTACTATATATCGGATAAGAATAAATAGAGAATCGGCTATATAATAATAATAATAATAATAATAATAATAATAATAATAATAATAATAATAATAATAATAATGACGATGCTGATGACGATGATGATGATGATAATAATAATAATAATAATAATAATAATAATAATTACGATGCTGATGACGATGATGATGATGATGATGATGATGATGATGATAATAATAATAATAATATAATAATAATAATAATAATGACGATGCTGATGACGATGATGATGATGATAATAATAATAATAATAATAATAATAATAATAATAATGACGATGCAGATGACGATGATGATAATAATAATAATAATAATAATAATGACGATGCTGATGATGATAATAATAATAATAATAATAATAATGACGATGCTGATGACGATGATGATGATAATAATAATAATAATAATAATAATAATAATAATAATAATAATAAACCAAGAATATTGAAGCTGCATTCCTATACGTTCTCTAACTCACCCTAATGCCCCCATCACCACTTCACTGTCCTCCTCTCTCTCTAAAAAAAAAAAAAGAGTGAAATTAAATAGCCAAGTAGTCAAAGAGGAAGGAAAGGCCGAGGAGTGAGCACTGACCAGACCTCCACTATATAAGTGCGAAGAGAACTGGGACCTTGGGGAGGCTTATTGCCACTCAAATTTCAGTAAAGACCAATGGCCACTTCCAACGAGAAATCAATGGCAAGCAGCTGTTGTGATAATGCAAATTTATTTGCAAATGGTATCAAAAGAAGTGGAGAGTACTGGAAAATCTGGGGAGACTTGTTGTCACTCAGCTTCCAGGGAACACCACAGGCTGTATTCAGTGAAATCTTTGATAACCTGTGTGAAAGCTCCTTGCCAGCCCATAATAATAAATAAGAAACATTCATAAATTAAAATATAATATTTATGCGTATTTTACAACCGGGTAACGCCGGCCAGCTTGCTAGTATATATATATTTGCAAGAGGACCTGAGGTTGCTCGGGATTAAATGATGATTAACGGATTTTTCACACTTCCATATTTTTATTGTCATAGAAATAGATTAAATCGCATATTTTTCAATCAAATCGATTAATTGCCTGCTCCAGTGAGGGACCCATTGTGGCGCACTGGGAGGAATCTTCACATGCCTTCCCGCAGTGACTTAGTCCACAATACATTGTAGACTATATTGCACTGTAGAGAACCTATTGTTGATTTTATAAAATTATTTTTATATATGACGGCTTCAATTAAAGTTTAAAATGCAAAAGTCAAGTATCATGATTCAATTGTGCTCTAAACAGAAACATTCATTTCGAACACGCCCCTGTCATATCAAAGAACCTACTGTCTATTTTATATGTAGTATATAGTGATTTATAGCAATATATAATGATTAGTAATAAAACCGTGCATTCAGAAAAAATAAGATTAAGGCTTTTAAAATTAATTCTAGAATTGTGCGCAATGACTCATGGCGTAGTGGTTATAATACTTAGTAAAATTCAGTTGTAAAAGCTACACACTTCTGGAGGTTGAAGGTTCAATCCTTAATGCGGGCGACACTTGGAATTGCGAATTAATATGACTTCTATACAGTCATGGCTGACAGAATGCGAGCATGCTACCCTACTGGAATAGATATAAGATTCCGTACAGATTCTCGAGTTTAACAAAAAGATTACCGAGTTCAACAGAAAAATTATCGAGTTCGACAAAATACACCTGAAGAAGATCGGAGGTTACGTCGACCGAAACGTTGTAAAAATGACACCCAAGGTGAGAACAGTCCTCTGAAGAATCCATATAATACGCATGACGCCATCTAGAATCGTTCGTTCTTATTGATGATTCGGTTTTTTTTTGTGTCCAAGTCGAGAGGCGAGTGGCCTTATATGCATGTGAAAATATGTCATGCAGGTATATGTGTAAATGTGTGTGTAAATGTGTGTGTATCTGTGTGTGTAAATGTATGTGTAAATGTATGTGTAAATGTGTGCGTAAATGTGTGTGTAAATGTGTGTGTATCTGTGTACGTAAATGTGTGTATAAATGTGTGTATATCTGTGTGTGTATATGTGTGTGCAAATGTTTGTGTATCTGTGTGTGTAAATGTGTGTGCATATGTGTGTGGAAATGTGTGTAGAAATGTGTGTGGAGTACCGAGTACCTCTGTCCCTCATCGACCCCTCGGCTGATGGAACACATTTATATAGATTGATGATGCATGCACTTAAGGCAGCTGATTGATTATCCAGTTTGGTTTGTTATGAGCGACAGGTTGCTATGGTGATTATGACAACAATGTCGCAAGGCACAAAAGGGTCAGTCATAAAACAGTTTCTCATCTAGCTTTATCTTACGTCAGTCAATTTGTAAAAGAAATGTGTCAGTATATAAATACCGCCGTAACTATCGACGTATCACTGTAAACAAGCTTTCCCTCTCTGTCTCTCTGGTGCGTGTGTGAGAGAGTGAAAGGGAGAGAGAAAGAGAGAGAGAAAGAGAGAGAGAGACACACACACACACGCACACACACACACACACACACACACACACACACACACACACACACACACACACACACATATATATATATATATATATATATATATATATATATATATCCCCAAACCTCTGGTCTTGATGGAGGGGAGACCAAAACTTGCTGCTATGATTCCAAAGGATCTGAAATAACAGCAAAGGGAGACTTGATTCCAAATATTTTTCATATTTTAAATCTCCCCTCTTTTAATTTTTATACATAAAGTAAATTTACCATTGTATAAGGATTATTTGATGCTGGAGATATTCATAATCGTACCCTATTTCCAAAAGAGGGAAGATATAACATTTGTATATATATATATATATATATATATATATATATATATATATATATATATATATGTTTACTGTACAATAACAAAAACAATATGGCTCACGAGAGCCTAACATTATTTACTATTAACTGCCCCCCTTATATTAGGCTTGAAACTGACGGTACCAATGTTTTTCTGACCTTCTGTAATGTTATATATATATATTAGGCATATTTGGTAAAAAACAGGGGGGAAGTTCTCAATACGTTAGTAGAGCTAAATATGTTTTTCTTCTTTCAACCTCAGGGATTTTTACTTAAATCATTACAAGTTGTTTCAATAGACAGGACAATAAATTACCCTGCCGATCTTGTCAGACGATCTAAGCCAAAATAAATTAGAAGGAAAAAGATTCTTTTAAATTTGTTACAAACAATCTCCTCTCTTCATTTTAATTCATTTTAATTTCTTTCCTTCTATTCCTAAATTTTATATTTCAATTCTAACTATAAATATAATTTATATCTCCCCATCCCTTTTTTCTCTTTTCCTCCCCCCTCTGCCCGCTTTATCCAGCATTTCAACTCTTGTTTATTTTTATACCCATAGGTAATTAAAAAGAATCTTCAGTAGTAAACGTAGTAAATGAGTTTATGTCTATTTCTATTTTAGATGTATCATTTGATGGCAGGGTATATATATATATATATATATATATATATATATATATATATATATATGTCTGTATTTTGTGTAAGTATGTATGTATAAGTGTATTTATGTATGCATGTATGTTTTGTATATATATGTGTGTGTATGTATATATCTGTGTGTATGTGTATGTATATGGATATATTTGTATATGTGTATGTATGTATATGTATGTATATGCATATATATTTCTGAACTATTAAAATAGGCTGTCTCGTATATGATTGTTGTAGCAATGTAGATTACAAGAATATATGGGTGTCCGAATGTGTTTGTATGTATATTATATATGTATATATACACCCGTGTGGAGTGGAGTGGCATGCTATTTCATATATGAAGGGGTTACCACGCTACTGAAGTAAAAAAAAAAAAAAGAAAAAAAAGGCACCTTATTATTATTGAAAAAGGTCTTTGCATTTGTGCATGTATTGCTGTGTTTTCCTGCGTTGTGAGTGAGCGGGTTTCTGTGTCCCTGCGCGTGTGTGTGTATGTGGGTGTGGGCGGTGGTCTGTGTTGGTATCTATATGTGTATGTGTCTTGTATACGTCTGTAGAGATGGGGAGACACGAGTAGATGGGGATGTTGTCTGTGCCTGCGGATGGTCTGAATGTGTATGTATTGTTTGTATGCTGGTGCGCATGTGTGTATATGTATGTGTGTATGTATATGTGTATATATGTATTTTATGCTTATATATGTATGTATATGTGTATATATGTATTTTGTGCTTATATATATAAATGTGTATACGTGTGTATGTATGTGTATGTATTAACGTGTGTGTGGGGGTGTCTGTGTGTGTGTGTGTTGTGTGTGTGTGTTGTGTGTGTGTCGCATGTATGTGTATGGATGGGTGTAGATTGAAAGACATCGGTCAGTACTTAGTGACCATAGGAAAGGTTCTTAATTTACAGACTGCAAGACAAAAATACTAAATTCCCAAGTACCTTATGCCATAAAAACCAAAAGATGGGATGGATAAAGAGAAAGGGAAAGATAAAAGAAGATGTTTATTATCTTTAAAGACCTCACTTGTCCTCTCACTCAGATTACATTCTAACTTGACAAACGAAATAAGAAAATGTATTTGGTTGAAATATCAGTTTTCGACGGTGATTCTTGGCCTGAAGACGTACTCCCCCAATGCGGGTGATTACAGAAACATGTATGCACATATGTAGCCATTAATATTTGTATAAATAAATTTAATATATATATATATATATATATATATATATATATATATATATATATATATATATATATATATATAATAAATTCCACAGCCAAACAACGTCGCAGCCCACAAGAGCCATGAAAGTCAAAGAACCCGAAGTCGAAGACTCGATTTTCGCCCTCATCTGGGCTCATCAGTTAGACACATCCGAACTTAGGATTCGAAACCCGAGCCTCTTGCATGCAAGGCAAGCACTCTACCAACCGAGCAAACGCTCTGCACACAAGAATTCCTGAGTTCGGATGTGTCTAACTGATGAGCCCAAATGAGGGCGAAAGTCTTGGACTTCCGGTTCTTTGACTGTCATGGCTCTTGTGGGCTGCGACGTTGTTTGGCTGTGGAATTTATTATATACAATCTCTCACATTCTGAAAAATCATATATATATATATATATATATATATATATATATATATATATATATATATCAGTGTTGGAATGATTTCAATATTTTTCCCGATTCCGATACAATTACCAATTTCGTACTAAATTCCTGATTTCTATAGAATTACTGATTCCGATTCTTTATAAACCATTAAATATTTTACTATAAAGTTATCTTTTCTTTCCGATTACCGTAGACACACATGTTAAATCTACAAACGAACGTAAAGATGCACTTATGAAAGATGATGTGTAGCTTTTAATTTTAATGTATAGATTGTAGAAAAATGTGTAAGGAAAGTCCTTTAAAAAAATTACTGCGCCCTCTGTAGATGTATAAGGAAAATTCAAGATGGCGCCTGACTCTCTCTTTAACACGGTAAGTTCAGGAAAAGATGTTATAAATGTTGCAGCAATTCAATAACCAGTAAACACCGGTTCTGCACGGAATCCAACTTGCAAGGTGCCTAGACGGACGCGAACGGTTACTCAGACCGGACCCAACAACGGTAAGATATCCTCACACGGCACGAGAAGCAACATCACCACGATTCCCCGACCAACTCAATCGTCGCTCTCACACGTCTTTTCCATCACCCGCTTTTATAGTCGTTGTAGGCCGGCTAAATTTGCATATTGCGAGAATTCGTGTGACTTTGCGAGATATCATCCTTTACAAAAGACGGCGGCCGCCATCTTGATCTTTCTTTATCTATTTTCGGTCGGTGACGCCGAGCCGGTCTCGAGGTAAGTCTTTCCTTTTCGTCCGTCTCTCTTACGCACCCACACAACACACAAACACGCGGGCGCTTATCTCCTGGATACACATTACTGGTATTTTAATTTCTCCACATGTAATTTAATCTAATTTAATTCAATCTCCATTTTTAATGGTAATTTTAATGTATATATTTTAATGGTATTTTAAAATCAAAAGATATTCATTTTTTCATCATTATATTATCAGCAGTGGAAGAAAATCAAAAGAATAGTTTTTCGACATCAGAGAATGGGCAAACATTTTTCCGAATCCGATACCGATTTCGATATCCCCAAAAGTTCCGATTTTTCCTATTCCCGATTCCAATTCCGATTAATCGTCCAACACGTTATATATATCTGTTTGGCGAATTTTTCACTTATTGTCCCTAACCAAGGTAAACGAATGTAAATTGAACATTTAGCCGCCATCTTAGTTTTTATTTGAGAAAAATTGTTGATGACCAATACCTTGTCCAATAATAGGTACCCTCTTGATGTGATTAACTCCATTATAAAAAAGAAAATAAACAATTTGTCTAAAAAACAAACAAACTAAGATTAATATTCATTTACCTTGGTTAGGGACAATAAGTGAAAAATTTGCCAAACAGATTAGCTCAGCTGTTGAACATTTCTATTTTGCGCCAATGTACGTATGGTGTTTTCCACAAAACAATTATTGCCAATCTCTCGAAAGGACGTTCTGCCCCCCCCCATCATATGAATAATGTCATTTATCAATTTAAATGTAGTTGCAGTGCCAACTACGCTGGCAGAATGACCTTAAGTTAGATGGTCGCGTCTAACAACATGTACCCAGCAAAATCCGGAATGGAATCTACCGACTAACGGACATTCTGAGTAATACGTATGGTTCTGCTATAACGGACCATTGCTTAAAACCCCGCAATGTGTAATGAATTTCAGCCGTGACTCATTTTCTATTCTAAGTCAAGCTTATTCGTTATTTCATCTGAAGTTCTTGGAGACTATTCACGTCCGTTTAAAGAGACCTTCTCTCTGTAAGCAAAGGGATTGTCTTTTGAGTTTGGACGTGATTAGTTTCTAATGCGTTTCCTCTCCACTGTTTAATTATCTTAACGATGGATTTATTTTCCTTTCCGATAGTTAGATTTGATTTTAGTCGTTCCCCCGTTTGAATTCGTTTCCTTGTACAAGAAACACCGAAAAAAACCCTCGATTCAGCTTTGGAAAGTAAAAGCGAAACCCGTTCGGCTGACGCTACCCCCTTACTTATTTATTTATTTATTTTAAACCTCTATTGAATGTTTTCCCTCCGTCCCTCTTTTTACCATGGATTAAAAAAAAAAAAACTCCGTCTTCCCTTCTTAACAGCTTGGGTTGAGCATATCGGGAAGTGATATACAAATTGCCATTAGCGTATTAAGCGACGCTCTTTGTGTAAACAAATCGAACGAAGGCATTTGGACGATCTCAAAACGTCTTTTATTCATTACCCTACAGCAGCAACCGTATAGCGTAATGGTGAGAAGCCTTGACTGTCATTTGGCCGGTCGGGTTTCGAGCCGGTTGCCTGTCTAGCCGCACTGATGAGCTGTGAAACAGCGAAACAGTACTGAATGTGGATGACTATATATATATATATATGACTACTTCATTTAATCACATAATATACGAAAGTATAATTTTATGTGCAAACTAAGTATTTACTTCAACAGTGCTCAATACATAGATGGGCCTTTGTTCTGTAAGTCCCTACCCATTGGCTGATTAGGAAGGGAGCGGTGGAAACTAGGAAACTGATTGGCTAACTAAAAATTCAATAGAATATGCGTATATAAAAACGCAAGACTACAACGACTCTTCGCATAAGCCTGACGAATCCTAGTGTGGATGAAACGGGAATATTCTGTGTAGCTTAATTGCCATATATATTTTGCTAACTTACTATATATATATATATATATATATATATATATATATATATATATTTATTTATTTATTTACTGTTTTATGGGAAATAATTTTAACAAAGTGCTCGATTACAAAGAAAAAAATTCAATATAAGAGCTTAATATTTATTTATTAAAAACTGTACAGAAGATCAGAAAACCATTGGTACCGTCGGTTTCAAGCCTAACATAAGGGCGACCAGCTAATGGTAAATAATTTTAGGCTCTCGTGAGCCATATTGTTTTCCGTATGAGGAAAATTCAGGACCGCACATGTTGTCTATAATGATGTTCATTTTTATTTAATTATAGATTATCTCTATTTCTGTATATTTTATTTTATTTTAATATAAATTTTCCATGTATATATATATATTTATATATATATATATATATATATATATATATATATATATATATAAATAGGATTGATATGTAGTTTGCTTGAGTCATTGTGTGGGATAGGTGTGTAAAAGAGATTTAGAAGGCTGTCACAATGCGAGGAATGAATTATAGTCGCTGTTGGTAGGAGGAGACGAGAACAAGTGGCGATTTACAAATCAATAAGTATATATATATATATATATGTGTATATTTTTTTATATATATATATTTATTCAGTTGTATGGTAAAATGTCTTACCTGTAAGTCTATGCGACGTATTCCATTATTAATTTCGGAAAAATTTTCCCTTTTCAAATGGTGTGCGTAACAGGTCGATTCAAAGCATGCTGGATGAAGGGCCGGAAGTTGTGTAGCTATAATGCTCATATTATATATATATATATATATATATATATATATATATATATATATATATATATATATATATATACAACTTCCGGTCCTTCATCCAGCATGATTTGAATCGACCTGTTACGCACACCATTTGAAAAGGGAAAATTTTTCCGAAATTAATAATGGAATACGTCGCATAGACTTACAAGTAAGACATTTTACCATACAACTGAATAAATATATATATATATATATATATATATATATATATATATATATGTATGTATGTATGTATGTATGTATGTATGCATGTATGTACTTATTGATTTGTAAATCGCAACTTGTTCTCGTCTCCTCTTACCAACAGCGACTATAATTCATTCCTCGCATTGTGACAGCCTTCTAAATCTCTTTTACACACACACACACACACACACACGCACACACACACACACACACACACACACATATATATATAGAGTAAGTTATAAAATGTATATGGCGATTAAGCTACACTGAATATTCCGCGTTCATCCACTCTAGGACTCTTCAGGCTTATGCGCGAATTCTGTGGTTCTTTGTCGTTTTTATATGCGCATCTTCTATTGAGATTTTAGTTAGCCAATCAGCTTTCTAGTATCCACCGCGCCCTTCCTATCAGCCAATGAGCATGCACTTATAGGACAAAGGCCTATTTAACCTCTGCGCATATAAAAACGACAAACAACCACAGAATTCGCGCATAAGCCTGAAGAGTCCTGGAGTGGATGAAACGCAGAATATTCAGTATAGCTTAATCGCCATATACATTTTATAACTTACTAACTAGCTCTACCTACGGTATTGAGCACTTTTGAAGTAAATACTTAAAGTTTACGCATAAATCTATACTTTCGTATATTAATTTTATGTAAATTAAGTAGTTATATATATATATATATATATATATATATTGATTTAAAAGTTATGACGATTTTTTGACACATAACGATGTTGCTGTTTTTTATATTAATTATTTAGTTTTTCATATCTCAACCCCTAACCTTTATTTCGTATTCCTTGATTTTAACATTTAATATCTGATCAGAAGACCCATCTTTGAACCTCTGTGGAATAAGTAACCCCTAACCTTTATTTCGTATTCCTTGATTTCAATAAAATATTGTAAATTCAATTCTGCAATATCTTGACTTTTTATACTTATATAAGGCTCTATCACTGATACTGAGCCTTTTAAATCTGGATTAGGTTGTTGTTCTGTAAATATATTTTCTATATTTATACGTCAGCACTTTCGAATTCGAAAATTCTTTCATTAATCTTTTATTTACTTTCGAATGTTGCTCCTATTATATATATATATATAAAGCTGAATGTGTGTGTGTGTGTGTGTGTGTGTCTAGTCACGAATAGGTTCCTATATTTAAAAACACTGATTACATATAATGATAGAAGATGCATCGAGACACAGGAATGGGTACGTTTGATCTGGCAGAACGCTGGTTCATTAAAATTGTGGGGTTTGCGTTCGCGCCTGGTCCAC
>NC_136501.1:113266074-113268574 GCF_053919585.1 Euprymna scolopes
AGAAAAACATTAGATAGACGGAGATTAGAACCTTGTAAGCAAGGTTCGGAAATAAATTCAGAAAGGAATTCGCATTGTTCAGTTTCACATAAAAAAGTTTAGATATATTGTTGTAAAAGGAATTCAATTTGTTCAATTCTTTTTATGAAAACTGTATTAAAATAAGGTCAGAGAAAATAATGAACAATAGCAAATTAAAAACATATTGAAAAATAAGTTAGGTCGAAAAATAGGTTAGTAAGAATTCTTTGTCTGCAGAAATGGTTTGGATATTTGCAAACAACGCATGTTTAGGCCACGTGAGTTTCCACATGTGTGTGGCACGTTTTGAAGCCATACTTGACGTCATAGCAGAAAATGAATTCTCAATATAGTTTGCAAGTTTTAGTGAGATTGGACAGACGGACAGAGAGAGTTAGAGACGAAGATAGGAGACAGAGCTGACATGGTTAGAGGAGGATCCTTTTGGAAGCGAGGGAGAAACTTTTAATCATGTAGTCGACTTTGAATTCCTGGATGTCATCATCATTTCGACCGGTCAAATGGAATAAAGAACATCTCATATTTTTGTAACTGCCGTCTTCGTGTCGCCTTTCTACCAAATTGAAGGTAATGTGAAATCATCGTTATTAATGAACTTTGTTCCCACTCATCTTTATAATGAACTTTGTAAATATAAAAAAGAAATGTAACCCTCTCTCCATCTAAGCAATGACTGTCCCCTCCGGTGTTCAAAAACTGATCACCCTCCCTCAACTCTCCTACGAGATATGTTATAAGAAACCACAGGCTGTAAAATGTTATGTCAATTCTCTCTTCCATATTCCCCTCATCAGCGCCATCTCCCCAATATGAAATCCACTATGCAACAGACGTAAATACCCTCGACAAACCCGACAAGCAGCAAAGTCCCACCTCTACACTGTAGAGATCCGTAGATGTAAGAAAGCCTTCTACTATAATATTTTCTTCCTCAGAACTAATAGATTTAAGAATTCCCTTCTGAGTTCCTGCTTCCCTGACTGTATCAACATGCATAAGTTCAAGTCTAATGTGAACAGACATCTTTCTGCTCAACTCCCTACATAGTATCCTTGCAATTATGTCTCGAGATAGTAGGCCCTACACCAAAGTAACACTGTGCCTTTTTGGGGATGAAAATACAATAAAAAATAGAATTGGTTTGCGGACACTTTGTGGAATGGCCATGAGTTTTGCGACAGTTTCTTACATGAAAGGGCTGTCCCGTTATCATGTATGTAAGAAGACAAACTAGATAAGTGAAAATGATATTAGGATAAGGTTAGAATCGAACCCTGTAAGCAAGTGTTTAAGATAATAGAAAATGGAATGTTAGAAATTCAGACTATTGTTAATTCTATTAGAAATAGTTGAATATTATGTCGGAAAAAAGTTGATTGTCGATTCTTTAGAAATCTAGATATTAAATGTGTCAATTAAATGAATGCACAATGCGAGTTAAATTATATTGTTTAAAAATAGGTTAGAAAGAATTGAGGATTCTTTTGTTTGCCAAAAGTATGTTTGGACAAACAAATGTAAAGCCACGTGAAAATTAGTAACGTTTGAAAAACACACTTCTGATGTCATAAATCAAGGAGGTTTCTCAATATAGAAACCTGAGGGTTCGGAATTAGAAGAGTTGATCAGAAGAGTTGATCAGGTAGAGTTGAAAGTCGACAGTTGATGAGAGATAGTCAGTTGGAAAAGAGAGCCCCTTGGAAGCGAAGGGTAGAACATTAGACCATGTAGATCCGAGTTTGAATTCCTGACGTCATCGACCGGCCGATCAGATGAATAAAGAAATCACCAATGTTTTGTGTTGTTTTGTCTCGTCATTCATTACAACAGAAAATGTAAATGTGTTTTATCATCATCTTTGTGTTAACCCTTCCAAGTTATGTGTCCTCCCACCATCATCATAAGTGAAGCATCTCCTCCTCTCTATATGTGTATAAGAACTGTTGCATCATATCTCTGCACTCCGTATTAATATTAAACCTCCAAGAATGGTCACAGTCATCGTCATGATGTAATATGTGTATATGTCTTCCCATCAAAATTGTCACCACCATACGTTATATGTATCCCCGTAGTACATGAACCCGTTATAAGTCCCAAATATGAGCTCTTGCTATATAACAAGTTTACGACAGTTAAGGATGGTTTGCGACGGTTAACGATAGTTACTAGTTGAGAACAATGCCCAGTTTGGAACAGTTGGCGGCTCGGAGGTCTTCCGAAAGAGTTCGGAGAATTACAATCAAAGGCAGGTTGTGGCTCGAAAGAGATAAAAAAAATGAACGGATCAATCGACTGACGAATACAGTCTCGACAATAGATGTAAATGTGGACCATAGCGTCGATGGTGTCACTTACACACCCAGAGTGTAACTGATATTTGCAGGATGTGTCGGGATTTGTGCCTCATTTTATTTTTTAATAATCGTAAACCGTGAGAGACGATGACATGGACAGG
>NC_136501.1:113273574-113348574 GCF_053919585.1 Euprymna scolopes
GCTCAGACGAGCACTTGCCATGGTAGTAACGATAAAACAAAGACAGGCTCGCAACGTCATTCCTGTGGGAGAGAGGTTGCACGGGAGAGAAAAGGGCATCCCCCACTAGGCCACGAAGTCTATTTTGTACTCTGTCAAGACAGGATATGCTGTTTTTAGCAGCTCCTGCCCAGATATGGCAACAGTATTCCATCCTTGGACGTACTTGGCTTTTATATAGATAGAGAATTGCATCAGTAGTGAGATATCTTCTGGAGCGGTAGAAGGATCCCACCATCTTTCCAGCGACCTTGGCAATAGACTTGATGTACGTGTTCCATTTCAGATCAGGAGTAAAGGTCAAACCCTGAAGCTTGTCAAAACACAGGGCCTCACCCAGATGAGAGCCATCCATCAAAATTGATGCCAGATGGGGATCAGTGCGTTGATGATGTAAAGATAGGAGTTTGGTTTTAGATGCATTAAAAGTAATCAGCCACCTCCTTCCCCACTGTACCACGCGCTCAAGATCAGAGGAGAGAGAGAATCAGAGAGAACTTTGTCATTTACAGCCTTCGATGTGTTGCCATAGATGGTCGTGTCATCAGCATAGATGTCAACGAGTGATTTAAGTATGTATTTTGGGAGATCATTGATGTATATCAGGAAGAGAGTTGGGCCCAGGATGGACCCCTGAGAGACTCCAGCATTGATATTGAGGGTCTCTGATTTCTGCCCATCAACTACTACTCTTATGAGCCTATCAAAGAAATGATTTAATGATTGAGAAAACATTTCCAGTTATACCGTAGCTGGAAATCTTGAGAAGTAGGCCCTTATGCCATACCTTATCGAAGGCCTTTGATATGTCAAGAGCAATTGCCCTAGAGAGGAAGCCTTTGTCAAGAGATTCGCTAATCCTATGAGATATAACCGTTAGCACATCTACTGTAGATCTGGTAGAGCGGAAACCATATTGCATGTCACTAAGAAGGTTATTTCTGTTGATGTGGTTGACTACTTCTCTATTTAATATGGATTCCAGCAACTTACTCATGACACACAGGAGACTTATTGGTCTGTACTGAGAGGGAGATGACTTTTCACCTGAATTATTAAATACAGAGCATACTGATGAGGTTTTCCAGGGTGTTTGGAAGCACTTCTCTTTAAGGCAACGTTTAAAGAGTTTTGTAAGTATGGGGGCAAGTTCTGGTTGAAGCTTTTTCAGCACAATGATTGGAATGCCGTCAGGGCCAGTTGCTTTACTGGAATCTAGGTTCTTGATAAGCTTGGCGACCTCACACACAGATATTTGTATGTTGCTATGTTTTCTAGCCCCCTCCTCCCATCGTTTAAAATAGTTTCGTTCAAGAATAGAGAAAGGTATGATTTTTACTCATTAGCTTTGAACAGGACGAATTTATATTTATTTTTATTTAAAAAATACGATATTTTTTTTAGCGTCAAAGATAAGATGTCAAGTCTCATTCTTCCCGTCCGTGGCTAACACTTATAAACAACTGCATATTTTTTGAGAACTACATACGCATTGGTCCTTATTATAGAATGGCTGATTTTAAAATGATAATTATTTCGATTGTCGATACTTATCGAACCCATTTCGATACAAAACCTATCTAAGAACATTGCCACTTATATAAAGTACCTTCGCGTCAAATTTCATAAAAATCGGCCCATCCGTTTTTGAGTCCATAGGAAACGAACTCACAGACACACAGGCACACACACAAAGTTCCTTTACAATAGCAGAGATATATTGCTAAACTATCCATATTTAGCCATAGAATCACGTGAGCAATTTATTTATTTTTTTTTTTTTAAATATAATCATTTCTAATGATCCAAAGAAAAAATACCCATCGTTCACTTTTTATTTAGACTGGAAGATTTATTTCCAAATTCATTTCAAGCGGCGGAGGTTGTCTGACTTGCTATATGTTTTCTAGCCCTCCCCCCCACCTCCCATCGTTTAAAATAGTTTCGTTCAGAACTAGAAAAATGTCATGTTTTTTAATCGTTATCTTTGAACAAGACGTATTTACATTTTTTTTTTAAATGTACGATATTTATTAAAGCGTGAGAGATTAGATGACAACCTCATCCTTCCCGTCCGTGGCTAACACTTATAAACAACTGCAGTTTTTTTTTAGAAATACATACACATTACTCTTTATTATAGAATGGCTGATTTTACTACTACTACTACTACTACTACTACTACTACTACTACTACTACTACTACTACTAATAATAATAATAAAAAACTAAGAGACCAATCTGGCCGCAATTTTGTATGGGCATTTGTTATGACAAGGTGCAGCGAATTAACCATTATGGTTATCTGTTTGATGCACCGTTAAGGATTAATATTGATTAATAGTGATTAATATTTAATTAAAAATTAAGCACACATATAACCATATTAAAACATCAAGTTTAAATAAAGTATCATCGTGTGAAAAAAAAAAATCGATCCAGCCGTTTTCGAGTCCATGGGGAACGGACACACACACACACACACACACACACGCGCGCACACGTTCCTTTTATCTAATTGTACACATAGAGATAGAGATAAGGTCAAAATATCCCACCTAACAGCGAGTAGGACACCTGGTAAAAAGTCACGCACTTTAATGCGGGCGTTCAAAGCATCAATTTCGATAATGGAGAGAGCGTAATAAGTTAAACCGGCGCTCAATCAGCTTGAAAGGAAATAAAATAGGCCAATCTGGCTGGAATTTCATATGGACGTTTGTTATGATAAGGTGCAGCGAATTAACCGTTATGGTATCTAATCGACACACAGTTAGGGATTAATATGGACTAATAGAGATTAGCGGAGGAGGGGGGGGGGCAGCTTTGCCCGAACGTGAAATTCGCTTAAATGTGATATTTTTATTTGTCCAGATTTCGTATATATTATTATAGAATCGTGATATTAAAAGTTAAAAAAAAAAAAAAGTATTTAGGCGCCATAAGCTAGAATCGAACACGAAACTGTAGCACGCAAAGCTGCTGACGTTACTACTTCATTAACGTGGCACGCATATGAACTGATTGAAAATTAAAAATCAAAAATAAACCAAGATGAATGTACAAAATGTTTAACGATTGTTTCAATTTTTAACCATTTTGGACCCATTAAAAACATTTTTGACCCCCTTAAAAGCCATTTTGACCCCTTAAAAACATTTTTGACCCCTTAAAAACAATTTTGACCCCATTAAAATTCATTTTGACCCATTAAAAACATTTTTGACCCCTTAAAAACCATTTTTGACCCCTTAAAAACAATTTTAACCGGCTAAAGATCCATAAAAGAATGGTCTACAAAAAATCTAATTATTTGAGCCCCCCCCCCCCTAGCGTCGCTCGAAGGAGATAGAGTTTGAAAATATGGAGACAGACAGATAGATAGCCAGACAGACAGACATATAGCCGTTTATATATTAGATTAGTATTTAATTATTAAAAAAAACAAAAACCACTCATTTTATCATATTCAATCATCAATTTGACGTAAAATACTAATTTTGAGTCAACGCCCTATAACTTTTGTTTGTTTTAACGGGCTAAATAATTTAGTCTTTTGTAGTCCTCAAATGGCGTTATTAATCGTCCAACTAATTATCTTTGTAACCTTTATCCCCGAGTGGCCTCTGGGCCTTAATAAGCGGTGACCCATTATTATAAAAAGAAAATACCCCCCTCCTCTCTCACTTTCACGATTAGCCATTAATTTAGCACTGTTCGCACGCAGGACGCAACCTGACCAGTAAGTGACCGTTGCCGCCGGCGCCTTAACAACTATTATTATTCCGAGCGGCGTTAGCAGCAGCAACAACAAACATATATTGAAACAGTAAAGAAGTACTTACGTCAAAGTGGAATGGTTATATCGAAAAACAAAACATGATTCACCATTAAACTTGGGTCCGGACTTGAACGTTTCAACCTCCATAACAAATTGAAGAGGAGTACTTGCTAAAAGTGATAGTCTTCTGCATGACTTGTCATGAAGACATATTGGCACATTTTTTGTTTTCTGCGTGTTTTTTCCTGCGTGTTGATCATCTACGGGGTGCGTCGGGCGACAGGTAAGTGCGCATGCGTTTGTTGTGGTGTACCATGTTGTATCGAAGGCGCAGGCTCATCCCACCGCCTTTCGAAGCTCAACTAGAGGCGTAACCAGTGCAAGCGCTATCTATCCTCGGATGTTCTTCACACACACACACACACACACACACACACACACACACACACACACACACACACACACACACACACACATTAGTGATGGGATGATAAAAATATTTTTCCTGATTCCGATACAATTACCGATACTGTTCTAAATTTCCGATTCCGATACAATTACCGATTCTTTTAAAATGTTTGCTTTAAAGTTTTTTTTATTACCATAAAACCCCAAGTAATATGTGCCTATATTTTCGCAAACGATAGAGTTCAAAATAGACTTCGTAGCCTCGTAGGAGATGTCCTTTTCTCTTCCTTGCAACCTCTATCTCACAGAAGAGATGTTGCGAGTTTGTCTCTGATGTATCGTTATTTTCATGGAAAGTGTTCGACTGAGCTTCAATCTATGGTCCCCCACCGCCAAACTTTCACAAGAAACACTCGTCTAGCTGTAAACACTATCAATAATTCCCCCCACTCTTTATCTGTGCCTAAACCTAAACGTAGATTCCATGAACAAAGCTTCTTTCTTAGAACTGCACGCCTGTGGAATTCTTCCGTTTTCCTGCTTTCCGGCTGACTACAATATGGTTGTGTTCAAGCCTAACGTAAATAAGTTCTTGATGAGCCGTTCCATATAAGTTATCAAATTTACCAAATTTTCATTACTAATGATTACTATATTGTCCAATTTCTACTGTGCACTCTTTAACCCTTATCCTTGAGTGGCCTCTTGGCCTTGATAATGTGGTGATGCCTATGTAAAAAAAAAAAAAAAAAACCGTCAAAAAAAAATTACATTTATTGTATTTATTTGCTTTCCCACCGAAGCAAATTAGGCACAAGGTCATTTTTAATGAGGGGTAAAAACCAGCTCCCCTAAAAGTAGGCACTCTGGTTACCAAAAATAATAATTGTCCCAGTATAGAGGGTTTCCCCTCCATTGACAGGTACAAATTATCTTCAGTGAAGCATCTGCAGAACAGATGGTATTTATTTGCTCCCCCACCGAGCAAATTAGGCACAAGGCCAATCTTTTAATGTGAGGAGTGAAGGGAGGGGGAAGGGAAAAGGGGACCAGCTCCCGAGAGGTGGGAAATGGGAGCTGGTTAAAGGTCAGGCATGTGGGGTTGCCCCCACATCTGGTCTTTGCTAGTCATAGCTAGTCATAGCTTGCAGTATCTGCCGGAACAGATGGTATTTATTTGCTCCCCCACCGAGCAAATTAGGCACAAGGCCAATTTTTAATGTGAGGAGTGAAGGGAGGGGGAAGGGAAAAGGGGACCAGCTCCCGAGAGGTGGGAAATGGGAGCTGGTTAAAGGTCAGGCATGTGGGGTTGCCCCCACATCTGGTCTTTGCTAGTCATAGCTTGCAGTATCTGCCGGAACAGATGGTATTTATTTGCTCCCCATACCGAGCAAATTAGGCACAAGGCCGATTTTTAATGTGAGGAGTGAAGGGAGGGGGAAGGGACAAAGGGGACCAGCTCCCGAGAGGTGGGAAATGGGAGCTGGTTAATGGTCAGGCATGTGGTGTTGCCCCCACATCTGGTCTTTGCTAGTCATAGCTAGTCATAGCTAGTCATAGCTTGCAGTATCTGCCGGAACAGATGGTATTTATTTGCTCCCCCACTGAGCAAATTAGGCACAAGGCCGTTTTTAATGTGAGGTAAAAACCAGCTCCCCTAAAAGTAGGCAAAAAGGGGGCACTCTGGTTACCAAAAATAATAATTGTCCCAGTATAGAGGGTTTCCCCTCCATTGACTGGTACAAATTATCTTAAGTGCAGCATCTGCCGGAACAGATGGTATTTATTTGCTCCCCCACCGAGCAAATTAGGCACAAGGCCAATTTTTAATGTGAGGAGTGAAGGGAGGGGGAAGGGAAAAAGGGGACCAGCTCCCGAGAGGTGGGAAATGGGAGTTGGTTAAAGGTCAGGCATGTGGGGTCGCCCCCACATCTGGTCTTTGCTAGTCATAGCTAGTCATAGCTTGCAGCATCTGCCGGAACAGATACTACACTTTGATCCCGGCCCGAAGGCCAAGTGTTAAAATATATAAATTTCAGTTTTACTGATAGTTTAAATCTAATAATCAGTCATCATTTTATCATTAATATAAGCAATAGAAAAATAAGTTTATAAAAACAACACATGTAAAGGAATTGTTTTTGACATCGGAAATTAGGCACACATTTTTTCGATTCCGATACCGATTCCAATACCGATTCTGATACCTCAAAAGTTCCGATTTTTTCGATTCTCGATATTGATAAATTGATAATCGTCTCAACACTAATATATATATATATATATATAAATATATATATATATATATATATATATATATATATATATATATAATCAGTCTTTGACAGGCTATGGATACCCATGTAGGGGTGCCTGCGAGTGAAATTTTTGTGGTAGGAGGTGCGCAGTCTCCAACCACACCTCTCCTGAGTCGACATTGTGAAATATCAGTGGCAAGTGAAGTGTGTGAACAGAACAACCAGAAACAAATGCCGAGATAAGCGGAGAGCACATAAAATACAGCGCCTAAAATTCCCAAATTGTACTAACCAGGCTCAACGTTGCTTAACTTCGGTGATCTGACGAGAACCGGTGTGTCAACGTGATTATGCTGTATATATATATATATATATATATAGTTTGTTTATTATACAAAGATAATTGGTTACATATGTTCGCACATGTTTCAGTGGAATCATAATTCAAGGATAACACTTCACCAGACAAAAAGAATCGATTCATTTTTTGTCTGATGAAATGTTATAATTCCACTGAAACATGTATGCACATATGTAACTAATAATGGTTGAATAATAAACAAACTATATACCAGTTCTGTCTTGCATTGAGCACTCTTTAATAAACACGTGGGTTTCATTGGATTTACGTCTAGCAAACTAATCGATACAACCATTATATGCATGTATATAAAAAATATGTGTGTGTGTGTATATATACACGCATACACATATATATGTGCGCACACACACACACACACACACACACACACACACACACATATATATATTCTTCAAATAGGGTTCAAAATCCAACGATATTATTACAGCGGAGGGGGAAAGACCTAAAAACTCGACGATGTTTTGCCCGTTTAGTGCGGGCTTTTTCAAGAGTACTATATTTTATATATATTTTATATATATATATATATATATATATATTATATATATAAATCTGTCGTTGTGAAAAAATCATTTGCCAGTAAGTCAATTAACTTTCTGCAATCGCTGAATTGATTTGTTTTCATGAATCCACAATAATTTTTATATTATTTCTTTTTTTTTCTTTTTTTTTTTTACACAGTGATCACCACTTATCAAGGCCCGGAAGCCACTCAGGGATAAGGGTTATTGCAAGTACATTACGTTAGTGAGGAGATTTGCTGATATGTTTACTTAAGGGGGCGGTTCATTAGGAATTTGTTAACATTGGACTTGAAGACAACCAAGTTGTAGTCCGGAGGGAAGCAGGCAGACGGAACAGAGTTCCACAGGCGTGCAGTTCTAAGAAAGAAGCTTTGTTCATGGAATCCGCGTTTTGATTTAGGCACAGATATAGAGTGGGGGAAATTTTTCACAGTGGATTAAGTTAGACGGGTGTTTTTTGTGAAAGATTGGCGAGGGGGGACCAGAGATTGGAGTTCAGACGAGCACCTGCCATGGAAATAACGATAAAAAAAGGATATGCTTGCAACGTCTCTTCTGTGTATCGTTTCAATAACTTCTGAAAGACCTCATGGAAGCCCTCTTGTGTGAGCGTGTCAAGAACACTCGTCACAGCCTCTTTCATCTCTTTAATTGTCTTATGACGACAGTTTCTAAAGTTTTCCTTGAGCTTAGGGAATTACCAAAAGTGACAGGGAGCAAGGTCTGGACTGTAGGGAGGCTGAGGAACTGTCTTAATGCCTACTATAATCAAATAGTCTGTGATATTCTCTAAGCACTCTTGGGATAAATTTCGCAGAAATCTTCCGCATCTTCAGTTCCCCGCAAATAATAGTGTGTACAGTTCCCACACTGACATCAAACTGTGCACTTATTGTCTCTATAGACACACGACGGTTCTTATCCATGAAATTCTTTATTTGGCCAATCAACTTTGGTCTTCTGACTTTCTTACTCCACTACACCCTCCATAATTCCTCACAGACTCCCTGCCTTCCTTGAATCTCTTATGCCACTCCAAATCTGATGCTCGATTCATACAAGATGGTCCAAAAGCATTCTGAAGTGTTCCATACGTTTCCGTGGTAGTTTTTACAAATTTGAAACAGATTTTTATTGCATATCGGTCTTCTAAATTGTCCTCGCGTCGAGATTGTATTTTTAGAATTCATCAGCTGTGGCAATCAGACTTTAGTAGGATGTATTCTAATTCTTGCTGTAACTATTCATTTGAACCTTAAATCATAAAAAATGATCAGGTAACCCCGTAAGATGTATAGCAATAAACATACTGAATTTTCAAGAGTCAGCGACAAATTTTAAATACCTGTACAAAAAGTCTGGAAACTTCGAATTATTTTTCCTTTCTGAATTGATAAGATTTTTTTTATACATTACCCAAGTAGTTTTGCATTTTTTCTATTAATCTACTTTAATTATCGAACAAATATTTTAATGTTTACATATTTTGCCTTTATCACCACCTTGTTTAATCATTCTTATTACTATTGACCGCCAAATTTATGGAGCTTTTGGATTTTCATAACAGTCAGTCTTTAAAAATCTACCAAAAATAAGGTAATTATCAAATCAATATAAAATCTTCACCGATTAATAAGTCTTTAAAAATCTACCAAAAATCAAGTAATTATCAAATCAATATAAAATCTTCACCGATTAATAAGTCTTTAAAAATCTACCAAAAATCAGGTAACTATCAAATCAATATAAAATCTTCACCGATTAATAAGTCTTTAAAAATCTACCAAAAATCAGGTAATTATCAAATCAATATAAAATCTTCACCGATTAATAAGTCTTTAAAAATCTACCAAAAATCAGGTAATTATCAAATCAATATAAAATCTTCACCGATTAATAAGTCTTTAAAAATCTACCAAAAATCAGGTAACTATTAAATTAATATAAAATCTTCACCGATTAATAAGTCTTTAAAAATCTACCAAAAATCAAGTAATTATCAAATCAATATAAAATCTTCACCGATTAATAAATCTTTAAAAATCTACCAAAAATCAGGTAACTATTAAATTAATATAAAATCTTCACCGATTAATAAGTCTTTAAAAATCTATCAAAACTCAGGTAATTATCAAATCAATATAGAATCTTCACTGATTAACAAGTAAAGAATGTATTTTATATAGATGTAAATTTTTTTATACTCGTTGTATGAATATATTTTTGGTGACTTCATATTCTCCCTTCCTCATTTGTCCCTTTTTCGACCCCCTAAAGTCCAAGCGATCCATTATGCACACACTCATTTTGTTGAATGAGTGTAGAAAAAAAAAGAAGCTCACAGGGTGCCTTCGATATCGAAGATTGAAATCCGAAATTTGAATTTGCTTATTTAAAAAATAATTTTTTTTTTTCGTTTTGAAGTGTGAGATTCATTGAATATGTTATCAATAATTATTATTTTTCAGATTAGCATAAAAAACAAGTGAAGCATTCATGGTCCCCGTGAGTGCACAGTGAACGAGGCATTAAAAAATGACTAAGTTCAGCACCCAACCCCATTTAGCCCCAAGAGTCCCCAGGGGAGTCAACTTCTGGTGGAAATGAACAAACGGTGCAGTTTTAGGCATTAGCATATGTAAATTTGAGTTCTGCACCATGCAAAAAAAAAAAAAAAAAAGAAATGTCTAAGTCCATCATTTGCCCCCCCCCATTTAGCCCCAAAAGCCCCCAAGGCCTTAACATATTTAAATTTGAGTTCTACACCATGCAAAAAAAGAAATCACGATATCCATTATTTTCCATGTCCCCCACCCTATTTAGCCCCAAAAGTACCCAAGGTCTTAACATATTTAAATTTGAGTTCTACACCATGCAAAAAAAGAAATGACGATATCCATTATTTTCCATGTCCCCCACCCTATTTAGCCCCAAAAGTACCCAAGGTCTTAACATATTTAAATTTGAGTTCAGCACCATGCAAAACTGCTAAATAGACATACACAGAAAAATTTGGACAAATATGGTCAAATAGTCCCAAAAATGGAGTGTTTTTATTTGCCCTAAAAGAGCCCCTGGGGCACACCTAAGAGTTATCACGAAGTATACATAAACAAAATTATATAGAAATCAGTTACAACTTTTCAGAAAGTTTTATAAAAATTCAAGACATTAATTTTTTTTTAATGAGCACAAAAGTGTTAATTTTAGTCATTTTAACCCGTAAAGCATCCCGGGGGGGGTCAACCGGAGCTTTCCCGGAAAATCTATTCTGTTACTTTTTTATTCATATCATGTTTATTGTTTGTGCAAAAATTCCAAAAATTGCAAAGCGTAGTTATTGAGAAAAGTGCGGACAGACGAACAGACGAACGGACGAATGGACAAGGGTAAAGTTACAGGTTCACCCTCCTTTTGTTGGGGGACCGAAACAGAATGAATTTACAGGTCTACCCTTCTTTTGTCGGGGGACCAAAAAAAATTCTTGTACCCCCCCCCCCAAAAAAAAGAAAAATATTTATTTCAAGTCTGGACGAGTGTAATATCAACTCAGGATTTATGTAATCAAATATCTGCAACACGTAGCAACAGTGAATGCGAAAATTAAAAATAAGTCGACATGATGTATCCATGTCACATTCATGTGAAATCTAAGAATACTAAGGTCAAAGGTTAAGTGGTATTTAGTAAGAGCCAACCTCACAAATATGTTAGTCCTAACCACACAAATATGTAAATATCACAAAGTTTGCGACAAACCATATAATTCTGTGTTCAATTTTGCTTGCAGTAAGAAAACCAACAAGTGAAATTACAATGTTCTTATCTAAATCTTAACTGCTCATAATAAAAAAAACAAAACAATGATTTATACCACCCCTAACCCTAACCCTAATCCTAACTCTAATCCTGAACCTCTTCCAAATTTTGTTAACCTCTTAAAAATGGCGTCACTTTTCTTTTTGTAGTCAGAATAATCAAAATAATGCACAATAATCTTAACAATTTGTAGAGCTAGGACAACAGCATATTTTTTTCATTGTTTTGACTCTCGAGTGTGTATCTGTTGATATCTTATATGCTTTTATATAGAGTGATGTGGTTCTTGTTGATTAACTGTCGGATATATACTCGAGAGTCAAAACAATGAAAAGAATATGCTGCTGTCATAGTCCTAGTCGTTTTCTGGTTCTTTATTCTAGGTGTCCGAGTTCTTTGTTCTTGTCCAGTTTATGAAGGGTTCCCACGTATGTATTACATTTATTAGGCCCCTCCTATATAATTTTATTTCGAGGAACTTTCTTCTTATGTATTCTACTTTCTTTTTTTTTTTTTTTTTTTTTTTTTTTTTTTTACAATTTCTTTCACTTCTATCTATTGATTTGTTGGTGTATGCTTCTAGGATTCCAGGATCCCTAGATATTTATAAATTACACGTTCATTCTTCTTCTTCTTCTTCTTCTTCTTCTTCTTCTTCTTCTTCTTCTTGTTGTTGTTGTTATTATTATTATTATTATTATTATTATTATTACTACTACTACTACTACTACTACTACTACTACTACTACTCGCTAGGAGTTCTAACATAGGCTATCATCAAAGAATTCTCTTTGAGAACTACCGGTGGCGTTCCGTGGAGTTTGAGTGACGACACGTCTTTCAGTACTCTCCACCTCTTTCGATATCATTTGCAAATTAATTTCCGTTATCGCGACTGCCGTTTACCATTGATATCTCGTTGGTAACAGCCATTGGTCTTCACTGAAATTTGAGTGGCAATTAACCTCCCCAAGGTCCCAGTCTTTTTGCACTTATCCAGTGGAGGCCTGGTTAGTGCGTTCTCTCCTCTGTCTTTCCATCCTTATTAACCCTTCGCCAGTTTATTTTTTGTGAGGGAAGGAGGGGTAAATGAAAGAGAGGGGATGGGCAATTTTCACATTTAGTGTTTCAGCTCTCTTGATTGCGCTTTTTGGTTTCATTTCTGTAAAGTTTATATATGCCCAATTAGGATTTGTCAACCACGTAGACTAGTTTCTGCACTCAAGGGTTTTCCTTAAGATTTCAGCTGTTTTAAGCATTACCGCTCATTGCATAATCTCAGCCTTCCCATGGAATTCCAATCTAATCTTTAGGGCTGTTCCTAGTGCTCCTACAATTATTGGTATTACATTGCTTTTCTTCATGTTCCACATTTCTTTCAGTTCTCTTGAGAGTTCCGCATTTTTTTTTCGTTTTTCTATCCCTTTGATCCCCACCCTGTGGTCGACTGGGACGGCAAAATCTACGGTTTGGCGGGTTTTTCCTTCTTGTTAATTATTTTATAATCTTTTTGCTTGGACAGGTTTATCTGTTTGTATCTCCATGTTCCAAAGGATTTTGTAGTTTTCGTTTTCCTGCACTATCTCTGGCTTGTATTTGAACCATTTATCAGCATGTTCGAGGTGTAGTCGTCTGCATACTTCAAAATACATTACCTTCCACATGCAGCCATACCTATCCTTACCATCTCTAAAGAATATGCTAGTTTGCTGCATTCATTTATTATATAGTTTAATGTTTCGTTGCTTTCATTTACTGTTTTATTGTGTTTTATCTATGTTAGCTTTAATGTGGTTGGTTCTAATTGCGTTGTTCTGTGCTGTTGTCCGTAAGGATTTTGTTTATGTGTCCATGTGCCTTTTTCTTTGCCACACCCATGTGCCTTTTTTGCCACACCCATGTGCTTTTTTCTTTACCACACCCATGTGCCTTTTTTGCCACACCCATGTGCCTTTTTTGCCACACCCATATGCCTTTTTTTGCCACACCCATGTGCCTTTTTTGCCACACCCATGTGCCTTTTTTTGCCACACCCATGTGCCTTTTTCTTTGCCACACCCATGTGCCTTTTTTACCACCCCCATGTGCCTTTTTCTTTGCCACACCCATGTGCCTTTTTTGCCAACACCCATGTGCCTTTTTTTGCCACACCCATGTGCCTTTTTTACCACACCCAGGTGCCTTTTTTGCCACACCCATGTGCCTTTTTCTTTGCCACACCCATGTGCCTTTTTTTGCCACACCCATGTGCCTTTTTTTGCCACACCCAGGTGCTTTCATGGCTCTCTACGTTTGGTATTCTGATAAAAAAACACAGATAGAGAGTGGGGAAAATCGTTGACAGTGGTTGTAGCTAATAGAGTGTTTTTTGTGAAAGTTTAGCAAGGGGGATCATAGGTTGGAGTTCAGTCGAAACACTTGTCATGAAAATAGCGATAGAGCAGAGACAGGCTCGCAACGTCTCTTCTTCTGGGAAAGAGGTTGCAGGGGGAAGAAAGGGTATCATCTCATAAGTTTAGACGCCGGTTTTTAACTCTGTCAAGATTCTATCATTTTAGGATCTACCTGGCTCTTATACAAATTCTTTTCTTCTTCTTCTTCTTCTTCTTCTTCTTCTTTTTCTTCTTCTTCTGGTCCTCCTCTCCTTCCTCTCTTACTTCTCCTATTTCTTCTTTTTCTTTTTCTTGCTCTTATTCTTTTTTCTATTCCGTCTTTCTCCTTTCCTTATTACTGTTGTATGTTCTTCTACTTTGTTTTTTTTTTTGTTCTAGAGTCACAATTTATCATGGCTTTGAGGCACCTCAAGGATAAAGGTTAATGAATGCCACGTGATACAACATGATCGGTGAAAATGGTTCCTTCTTATTTTCCTCTTCTTTTTCTTCTTTTTGTACCCCAGGTCAAAAATGTCCCCGTGGATGGTTTGGTGCCAGCTGCAACAACGAATGCCATTGTCGAGGCGGAGACGATGTTTGTGGTGAGAAAGGATGCATAGATCTGGAATGTGAAATCGGATGGACGATGCCACCAGGCTGCCAAGAAAGTAACGGTTTTACACAAATACTAGCACGCCGGTCCGGCGTTTGTCAATCGTAAAATACACTTAAATATGAATTTCTTTTTTTATTTATACATATTCCGTATATATTATTATAGAGCCAGTTTCCTATTAATTATCATATTGTGCCTAATATCTAGTAGTGATTTAAAAAAGTTTTAAGAAGATATATGTCTTAAGCGCCATCAGCAAGAATCGAAACCATATCATTTAGCTATTAGATAAGTAATATATTTAAACACTTATGTATTAGTTACGGCATTGAATCTGATGAGTCTTTACGGTAAAATTGTGCAGGCATCTTATCTTGATTTAAACGTGATATATATATATATATATATATATATATATATATATATATATATATATATATATATATAGTGTGTGAGGGAAAATTTACTCGCCCCAAAATATCTTTACTCGTCCGACTTTATATCTTTGTTTCAGTCAATAATAGTAAATAATTTTACAACAATTCAAGAAATTACCGTGTGTATAATCTAACAAGAAAATGGTTTGTTTAACTCTTGTAAATTAACTATTTTATTATTACAAACATTTCAGTAAATATTCAACAAAACATTAAAATGCAACACAAGTTTCTTTATGTAGCATCATTCATATCATTGTTCCATAGAAATAAGAATCATTTCTTCGGATGCTTGACGGAACGATACGTTTTTTTTCCTCTTTCAAATGTTCGTCTTTACTTTTGTAAGCATGAAGTGTATGTAGTTGTAGCGTCGAAGAATTTTTTTCCAAATGAATTTCAAAATCAGAGAGCTAAATGAAGGCGATATTTTGACTACACGCCGAATGTGTAAATTTGGCCTCTTGTTGTCGTGACCACTCTTTTTTTCAACACGATATTCTAACGGTTTCATAGCTAGAGATGAAAGAATTCACAAATGATGAGACATAGGCCATTCTAAGTCACCACATCTTTGAGGGTCGTAAAATAAATGAGTTTTTTTCCGTTTCTTTATTTAAAGAAATTTTATCGTCTGGCGGGCGAGTGATTTACGGCTTTTAGTCGCCCCAAGAAATTTTCAATCGACTGTGGCGACCGGTCCTGTAAAGTCTTAAAAGCTGTATATATATATATATATATATATATATATATATATATATATATATATATATATAATATTTATTCAATTTGGGTAAACAAAATTTCATAAGTCGCTACAATGAATTAAATGTTTCAATCTTAAAAGATATCATCAGGTGACAAAATACCATATTTTAATTTTTGTTTTCATCAAAAGAACTGACCTCGAGTAAGAACAGAGCAATATTTTCGCCTTACGATGTCTTTTAAAACTGAAACAATAGATTTATTGTAGCGACTTATGACAATTTATTTTTATGCCTAAATTGAATAAAATAATATCTTACTCTTTTGATTGAGCACTATTAACAACCTCGTTGAAATTTAATGTTGTTTTTTTGTAGATATTATTAACCTGAAATAAATGCACACACAAATATATATTTATGAAGAAAATATGTTTATTCAATTATATATCACGTTTTATTTATACCACTCCTTTAACTTATGAATCTCGATGTAACTACAGAGAATATCACAAATAAATGACAAAAGTCTAAATTCTAAATTTAAAGATGTTGACCATCTTACCGTTTAGTTCTTTAAGTTAGCCGACATGCACAGTTTTTGACAGCACCTGTTTCGTAGCGCAAAATCGTTCATTTACTTATTATGTCAATTCTTGAATTTATTTCGCCCTTAACTCATCAGAAGAAAAAGCACTTATCAATTTTAAAAGAAAATAAAAGCATCTGAGTATGATTACAATATCCGAAAATTGGGAGAGAAGTTGCAGTTACATTTTCATTATATTACGCCATCTTTGAATTTTAAAGTAGAGTCACCGAATTTAAATTCCCGTATTAATAAATTGTATTCATTTTGATATACATTAATAAAACATATTTTATTTAATACTAGCGAGGCTATTCGGCGTTGCATTGGTGTGGTGAGGTGTATGTGTGTGTGTGTGGGGGGGGGGTAAATCGAAAAAAAATGGAAAATAAAGAATAAGCGAACGTAATAACCCTGTTTAAATGTTGTAACGTTTTTAAAATCGGAAAAACAAAAACAAAAACAAAAAAAACCCAGCGAACGTGATGCAAAATAAAGACTAAGCGAACGAAAAAAGAAATGGTATTAATAACCTTGTTTAAATGTTAATTTTTTTTTTAAATCGAAAAAAAAAAATAAATAAAAAACAGCGACCGTTATGGAAAAAACCAACAACAAAAAAGTGGCATAAAGAACCCTATTTCAATATTAAAACTTTAAAAATCGAAAAGAAAAAAAACCCCAACAATATGTCCGATATCTCGGATCAAAGGTGCAATCTTAGGATAACGAGTCTGCCACTATAACCACTAATCTATGATCGCTTGAGCGAAATTACGTCTTTTTTTAATAATTAATCTAATTCAAGAAAGAACGTTTTTTGCGCATGCGTGTTTGGCTAAACTGTCATGAAGGAACGATTTTTTGCTACCTTTCCTCATTGCGAACGTCTATTTCTATTGGAAATAATTGACCGTTGTTTCTAATTTTCACATATTATTCGACCAAACATCGACCTTCCAGACGGTTACGGTTTCGACCTGTTTTGATGCCACGGAGAAAAGTTTTAGGCAGACATACAAACATACGTACATTAAGCAGACAGGTGAGCTTTATATTACAGATTTTATTAATTTATTATTTATAATTAGTCTATATATATTTAATAAGATAATATTGATAACTGTAAAATTAAAAAATATATATTTATATTTATTTTATACGAAACTAATTACCTAATCTATGCATTTGATTACGGTAATAACCTTAGGTGATTTGACCTAAATTTTGCGTAGCTATATTATTTTATAACACACACACACACACACACACACACACACACACACACACACACACATATATATATTACAAAGGAGTCAACGCTTATCAAGTCCCGGAGGCCACTAGAGGATAAAGGTTAATGAGTGTATAGTAGTCAATGGGACAATATCGTAGTAATCGTTAGTAGTGGGGATTTGGTTAACTGGATTACTTAAAGGGACGGCTCATCAAGAATTTGTTTACTTTAGACTTGAAGACGACCAAATTGTAGTCAGCTGGAAAGACGGCAAACGGAATACAGTTCCCCAGGCGTGCAGTTCTAAAAAAAAAGTTTTATCCATGGAATCTATGTTTAGGTTTAGGCACAAATAAAGAATGGGGTAAATTATTGATAGTAGTTACAGCAAGACGAGTGTTTTTTGTGAAATAAGTAGGTTTTTATTTTTTTTAAATATTTTTAGTTTTTTTCTATCCGATATTTAAAATCAATAGAATCACAAAGTTACAGCAGATAAACTTTCTTGGTTCAATTTCGAATATCTTTTGTCGTTTATCGAAAAATATTCAGTCATGAGCCTCTTTGATAAAATTAAAGTTAAAAAAAAATTATTTCTACATTAAACAAAATTCTTTCATTGCCATTTAATTAGTTTTAAACCATTTTTACATTAATTTAAGAGATCCCCTTAATTTTTTTCTATCATCTATAATATAAATCTCACCTATCTGTTTAAATGTATGTATGTATGTATGTATGTACGTATGTATGTATGTCTGCCTAAAACTTTCGACAGAGGCGACAGATTTTCACGAGATCGATATCGTTTTGAAGTGCGACCATACAGACGACAAATATCGAAAAATTGACTAAAAACATTAATTCCTTCACTCTCAACGGGGCACTTTTCTACAGGGAGGGGTTGCTTTTTTCGCCGATATTTTCGAAAGTCACCCCTCTTTTCGATTGACTCGCGTTAATTTAAACGGCAAAGACATTACGTTTTTTTACATTCTTTTCCTCCTTCGCGGTACGGGTTCGAGCCTGCCTGCCGACTACACATTTATTATTTTTCTTTTTTGCTTAACACACACCTCCAACCACCCGAGCAACGCCGGGCACCCAGGCTAGTTTGTTAATAATCCGTTCAATGGAGATAAATATAGGCATAAATAGATAGTAGTGATCCTCATCAAATCCAGAGCAACGTTGAGTGTTCTTGCTACTGTTTTAAGAATGCTGTTAGTTCAAGTTCAACTGAAGCACATGACGTCAATCTCATTGTTTTTTTTTCGTTATCTTTTTTTTTTTTTTTTTTTTGCAGAATGTCCAGATAATAAATATGGAATGAATTGCTTCTTCCACTGCCATTGCCCAGTCAATGACAAGTGCGAACACAAAAATGGTAATTGTCCATCTCAGAGATGCCACCAGGAATGGCATGGATCAGGATGTCAGCAGAGTAAGATTTTCTTGTTAAACATATTTATATTTAATAGCATCCAACTTCACACACACACACACACACACACACACACACACACACACACACACACACACACACACACACACACATATATATATATATATATATATATATATATATATATATATTAGAGTAGGGACTACTAATTGGAATCGGAATCGGGAATTGGAAAAATCGGAGCCTTTTAGGGATTGAAATCGGTATCGGAATCTGAAAAATTTGAGCCTATTTTCCGATGCGAAAATCGATTCCATTTGATTATTTTTTTTTTTATTTGATTTTGGTTTAAGAAAAATCTTCCATTGCTTGTAGTAATAATAAAATAATAAATATTTATTGATTTAAATTTCCAGTAAAAATAAAATCTCTAGATCACCCCTCCCCCTCGCAAGTGTGTTTTTACGTTTAAGAAAATATATGCACATTTATGATGCGTTTTTACAGTAATCGGGACAAAATAACACTTATATAATCAAATATTTAGAGGTTTATAAAGAATTCGAATCGGTAATTGTATCGGAATTGGAAAAAATATTGAAATCGTCTAATCACTAATATATATATATATATATATATATATATATATATATATATATATATATATATGGTATTTTGATTGCAGATTTCGTATTTATTATTATACTAAATTACCCGTGACCCGTTTGGTCAGTATGTTATATTAGCTATGGAATTAATGTATGAGCGTGATACTTGTGACGTAAAGAAAATAGTTTTTTGTGACATAACAGAAACATTCCTATAAAAGTACATTAAAATGAAAAAAAGAATATAGATAGATTTCTGAGTCGTTTTGTTTATAATTGTTTATTTTTGAAAAAAAAACTTACAACCATTGAATTATAAGTGGTTTGCCATACTTATAGGTAAATGTGCATGAACAGATACCATGATGCTTAAAGGTAAACTCAAATTTTGATATATCTTTTAATTTAAACGCGAAAAAAAACAAAAACAAAAAACAATTGGGACGCTGAAAACGTACACAGTAAAACAATACGTTTTATTGTCGCGTTGATTATTTATTTGTAACGCCAATTAAAAAACATGTTTCGTAGTTATTTATTTATGTTGGTAGTGTATGATTTTTTTTAAAGAAAGGTGTATTAAAAAATGGAGGATAAATTTAAAAACAAAATGAAGGCGGTGGGTAAATCGTCGTTGTAAAATGCTCTTATGGTTGTCAACGGGTTAAAGCAGATTTATTTGTAAGAAAATTGCGTTAAAATAATTTTAACGTAATACAGAAATGAACGATGTAAAAGGAAATGCAGAAAGTATTAACAATTATTTATTTAGATAATTAAAACGCGAAAAAACCCCCCAAACAATTAAGACGCTGAAAACGTACATAATTAAACAATACGTTTTATTGTCGCGTTGATTATTTGTTTATGTACGCATGCGCAACCGGAAGTCGTACACCGGATGTTGGGTTACAACACCCGTTACAAGGTCATTTGAGTTTTATAGTTATATCGATTATATTGGACCCAATGTATAGTAATGAATTAAAAAGATAGAGATATTAGGTTGGTGCAAAAATAATGTTGCTTTTTGACGTTTAAGTATATATAAAAACGACATTATTTTTTGCACCAACCTAATATCGTTATCTATCCTATATTATATAAAAGGAACTTTATGGGTCTCTCTGTCTGTGATTTCGATCCCTATAGCTTCGAAAATGGCTGGACCGATTTTTATAAAAAAATTGGCACAAATGTTCTTTCTGTGTCTGGAAATGTTCTCAACTAGATTATGTATCGGAATAGCTCTGATAAGTATCGATAATCGATAATCGATAATCGAAAAAAATCCGATGAAAGAAGGAACATGCGATTTTAACCAAAGTTAACACCTTATACAGCCTAACATCACAAGTGAATTTGGGTATATATATATATATATACCCAAATTCACATTTATATATATATATATATATATATATATATATATATATATATATATATATATATATATATATATAAACGAGATTATTTTTGCACCAATCAGATACATGAAAATTTGGAATTAAATTCAGTCAATTAAAAAAAAAAATTACGACAAATTTATTCGACAAAGAATAAAAGAAGCTGAGATTAAGAAAGATATTCCATGCTGTCGTTAGAACAAATGACGAAATATAAACGCACAATTGTAAAATCCAAAGCTATGAAGAAACGTATAAACGAGATGGAGAGCTTTAATATTCAAACGTATGTAAATGAGGTTAATGGATTCTTGTTATAGTGTGGGAATTGAAATTCACAGGCTAATTCAATTATCGCCCTTTGACCCTAATAACCAGAGAGCGACACAGCCACGCCAGTTTCTGTTCTGTCTATCTCTCCCTCTTTTCTGCTGAACCCTCAACCAGCCCAGATGTGACGATATCGCACTCCTGGTTGGCATTGCCAATCATTCAGCGCTCTTGACTAACCCGTCAGCCTATCATCAAATACTAACACAAGTAACGTTACTTAATCCTCTCTGCCCAACGGACTCTTATTTCAGAGGTATACTCCATCTTCAGTGTGTTGTTTTCTTTCTTTTTTTCCTTTTCTTCTTTCTTTCCATGTTGTAAAGTTGGAAAAAGAAGTCTGTTTGTAAAGAGCCACGCGTTGTATTTAGCGGTTGTATTTTGAAATGTTTGAACTGTGCGTAGGCAACGCGAGAATAACGTCCAAGAAGATGGAGTATACCTCTGAAATATATTTGTGATGAATTTCAATCAAGTAAAATATTTGTTTATTTTCCTAATATTACGTTGTGATTTGGCTTTCAAGCGCATTTCATGCGTATTTTATTTTATTCAAATTAAAACAATGTTTCTATATGAACTCTCATCCAAACTTCCACAAAAAAACACTCGTCTAGCTAAAACCACTATCAATAATTTTCTCTACTCTTTATCTGTGCTTTAACCTAAATGTAAATTTCATAACCAAAGCTTCTTCTTAGAACCGCACACCTGTGGAACTCTATTCCGTCTCCCTGCTTTTCAGTGTACTACAATATGTTTATGTTCAAGTCCAATGTAAACAAGTTCTTGATGAGTTGTCTCTTTAAGTAATCCAATTCACCAAATTTACACTGCTAATGATTACGACGATATTGTCCCTTTGACTATCGTACATTCATTAACCCTTATTCTCGAGTGGTCTCTGTGCCTTGATAAGTGGTGACTCCTTTATAAAAAAAAAAACAAAAAAAACAAATAGATAGTTTGCCAAGTATTGAAATTATAAGGGCGACTCTAAAGATAAATCCTCCTATTTTTTATAACTGAAAATATTGAAGAGCTCCCAAGTCATTAATGGTACCAATCAAACGGAGGACCTGTTGTATATCAGAATTGACATTTTGGCATAGTCACCATCATTCTCAATGCAATTTTGCCAGCGATGAACGACGGCTGTGTATGGGCGTCCGGAGCGCACATTGTCACCGCTCTCGCACAACCGGATGATGATATACAAGAGTCAGAAAAGTGAGATTTGAATAGCCAACACACTAAAAAAAAAAAAAGAAAAAAAAATCTGTATTGCAAAACTGCTTGGGCTGCCCAGACGGCATTACCCTGTAGAGGCGCCTCTGGCGATGAGCAAAAAAACGTTTTTTTTTTTTTTTTTTTTTTTTTAACTCTTTTTCACCCCCAAAAAGCATATTGCCACTTTGGATCGTGTCTAACAGGAGACTGTGGGGAGTTGAGAAGCGGAATGTCTGTTTATATTAGATTTAAACTTCCGCAGATTAGTACAATCAGGGAAGCAGGAAACAAGGAGGGTATTCCAAAGTCTAGCAGTCAGAAGGAAGAAACTATCAGAGTAGAAGGCTTCCCGGCATCTATGAGACTCAACAGTGACGGGGTGAGATTTTGCTGCTTGTTGGGTTAGTCAAGTGTATGTACGTCAGGGGACCTCACGTTCATACATATTCTAACCCTTTCTCAAAGGGAGAAGGTAAAGCCTGGGAAAGTGGACTTTCTAGAACTGCACAAGACCAGAGACATACCTCAGCCAACAGGGAATAAGACATATCAACTGTTGGATTTGGTGCCGATATGAAACCCGATAGCTGATGGCTTAAACAGGTATAAAACTGAAGCTCATCGCGTTGGGCGTAAGTTTATTTTCTTTCTGCGCATGCGTACAGCTAGGTGTATCAGAATTTTTGGCCAAGTCGCCATAACAAACATTTTTTTGAATAGACACCTATACGTCTATTAGATTATAACAATATGGAAATGTAATTTAAACCCGTAAATTTTATTTCAATAAAATGAGCAAAGACCAAATTTTAATATCATAAAAGCTTTAATAGAGAAATAAACAATTTTATTTATTTTTTCCTTGGATTTCTTCACTTATAATTTCACGGAATGTCGAACAAATAACACGAGTTGAATCTTATGATATTTATTTAACTGGCAAAACATCACTTACCTGTTCCACATGACTAAGATATGCTTTCTTTTAATCTTCCTGTATGAGAATTTATTCATATTTATGTATTATAATCCATGTATTTTTTAAATGGAAGGATTTTTCAACCACATGTCACGGTAAATCGTCGTATCGATAATACTAGTTTATCGTCCATTTAAGAAACCGGGTGTTAAGATTCTCACTTTGTTATGTACGGAAGCCTATAAGTGTAAAAAAACACAAATTCAGAAACGTTAGTAATCTCGATATGGGATTATATTCCTTCAAATTTTCCACTTTTAAAGGGAGATAACTTATCGTCCTTTTTTTACTGTTGGCGTTTTTATGCTATCATACGTGAAAACTGGTATATTTTATTTTTGGATTTACACGGATTACAGATTAACGAGCATAGTAAATGTAATATTTTTTTTTAATATCTCAAAGAAATACCTGAATTTTTGATTTATTATACTATAAATCTGCATTATTCGGTATCGTCTTTTTTTATATCGAAACAAAGGAAACCAAAAATTAAATATAAAAATATACACTGACCGAAAAATATTGTCTGGAAAATTCTAAACAAAAAATAAGCTTCCACTTAAAAAAAAACAAAGAAAAAAAAACAACGTGGTTATCGAAAAAAAAAAAGATTTACACTTTAGACTTTACAGGTAAATTTGCACATAACTGTTCTTTTTTGTTTTAAAGTTGATTATTTTATTTATTGATGTTTTATCTTCAATTTGTGATATATAAAACTTGTGCACAAAAATTAATTATTAAAATTCTCATATACATTTCAAAATGGAGGGGGTGAATTCATAAAACAACGTTTGTCTAAAATATTATATTCAGTTTATTGGAAAGAGCATAAAATTTCACATTCACCCTGAAAAAAAAACGTAAAAATTGAACAAATAGAAAAATTTTGATAGATTTTTAAAGTTTAAAAATTGAAAAATATTCAGCTCGTAAAAATCAATTGATTTTAAGTAAAAAAAAACGACTGCCTGAACGCACGCACGCACGCACGCACGCACGCACGCACTTTGTAAACACTGTTTTTTAAAAAATGAAAAATAATATTTCTATTATTTTTTAAGCAACTTAAATAGTTTATTTTGGAAGTATATTCTATAAAGAAAATAAATAACCCACTTTAGAAAGAGAAATTACGAGTTTTTGTTATATTTTATTCGCAGTTTTCTGTTAGGGGTGTCAAAAATTCCCCCAAAATTCTGATACATCTAGCGTACAGCGGAGTCAACTTCGTAATTCCGTTATATTTTCCCAATCACCGATATGTAATATATACAGTATACGTTCCGATTAATCCAGGCTGGTGTACGTGATGTTCTTCCCTTTAGAGATGGCGGCACAATTTCACCTCGATATTAAATTAGGTCGTAGAACGACCGACTCTTTGAATTGTCGGGAAGAGAAGAAAGGGAGGAATAAAAGGGGGAAGAAAGAGGAATGCGATCTCTGCCAAGATTTGAGATTTACTCCAGTGATATCTTTTTGCGATTCTAATATTTAGTTGAAAGTTGAGATTTTTTTTTTTTACTCACGTTTACTCCAAACAAGGCATGTCGCCACTTGCACGTAAACGGGGCTACCACTTGGGACTATGCCTAATAAATATTAACAAGATGTTGGGTTACGTTATATTTAAAATTCTGCATATCAGTACAGCAAGGGAAGCGGGTAGCAAGAAGGGAATTCCAAAGTCTATCTGTTCGAAGAAAAAAAACTATTAGAGTCGAAAGCTTTCTGGTATTTAGGGAACTCCGTGAAGAGGTGTGATTTTGTTGCTAAGCGGGTTTGTCAGGGATATGTACGTCAAGAGGGCACAAGTGCAACGTTCATCAGAACATATTCCATTCAAATATTTGTAAAACAGACACAGAGATGCAACATTGCGGCGATGAGGCAGGGGTTGGAGCTTTGTTGACAAAGTGGGATCCATTAGATTGAAACTCTTTGTTTTTTAATCCTCTCCAAGAGGGAAGGACTGGTGGTAGATGCACCAGACCAGATGTGGCAACAATATTCCATGGATTAGCGAATGGTGCCTTGCAGAGGTACAGGATACTCTCAGGTGTGATTTGTCTTCTAGCTCGATAGAGGGAACCCACCTTCTTTGCAGCAGCCTTTGCAATGTCCTCAACGTATTTGCTCCAGTTCATATTGCTTGTGAATGTTAAGCCGAAGAGTTTGAAGGAAGAATTCCCAGGTAGCGTGTTATTTGTAATTGATATCGGTGGTTGGAGAGGCGTTTTGTAATTGTTAAATGAGAGCAGCTTAGTCTTACTAGCATTAAATGTTGATTAGTATAACAGGGATGAACTAAGGCCCACACACCTTTGAGGTGTCCAAGTTTTTTTTTTATGATACCGGAGACATGAAAAGGATAATTTTCAGATCATCAAGTGTGGCTTCAGTCTGCACAGGGAAATTTAGGATGGAGTTGTTGGCTTTAAGGTAAAGTTTAAGTCGAATCATCGGGCAAGTAGTTCAGCCTTTTCGGTTGGCGGGCATGCAACCTTCTGGTTCTTGGATAGTGCAGAAATTATTGATTGCCTTTTATTCACTACACTAATATAATATTTAATAAAATATAGACATTTATCAGGAGTAGGATGCGGATTTTATTAAAAAAATGTAAATTTGGGCAATAAATCACGGAAACAGAGTAATTTGTGTACAGTTTATAAATGTTTACATTCGGTTTATTTATCAGGCTCTACGCGGTATTGGGCACTTTAAAAAGAATATTGGCTTATAGTATCTTTTATAAATGTATTTGAACTTGTTTAACTGCCGTACAAACGGTCGGGTTTCAATCCTAGCTTGAGGTAGTTGCCTGTCTAGCCGCACTGATGAGCTGTGAAACAGCGAAACAGTACTGTATGTGGATGACTATATATATATATATATATATATATATATATATATATATATATATATAAGGGGCTTCTTCAGTCTTTGACAGACTATGGACACCCAAAAACCACGTGAAATTTTTGTGTCAGGAGGTACGCAATATATATATATATATATGTTTTTTATTATCGTTTTATCTGTTTGGCTACATATGTTTCAGATGTTGGACCATGTTGACGATTCAACAGCCTCGTCAGGCCTCGTAAAACGGTAATAAAAAATAAAACACATATTTGCTCTACAGTAGTATTGAGCACTCTCTTCAAGTTTTTACTAATTACCAGTTTTACCATATATATATATATATATATATATATATATATATTGCGCACCCCTATATATACATATATATATATACATATCCGTCTCTTTATGAATATATATATATATATATATATATATATATATATATATATATATATATATATATATCATTGGTAGTATTGTTTACTAGCAAAAAAAAAATGTAAATTTGACTTATACTTTCGGTGAATGTTTTTGACTGATACTTTCAGAGATATTCTTGGTCTGATGATGTGATTTTACCTAGCAGGGTGGTCACTGAAACATATTTGAATATGTGTAGCCACTAGTTTTCATATTCAACATATTCATATATATATATATATATATATATATATATATATATATATATATCTCCCTGTCTTTTTGAATTTCAAACGACTGTACTGTTTACGTTTCTGAAATGGAACCAATTCCATTACATCAAAAATATATTTTCAAATTTTTGTACTCGTGTTTTACTTTCTTTATTTCATTCATCCACAGGAAGTCTCGAAATAAAGATGAAATGTTGATGAACCTATTACTTGGTTTATCCTATTTTTATTTCTCCCTCGCCCTGTCTCGCTATATAAACACACACACACACACACACACACACACACACACACACACACACACACACACACACACATATATATACGGTAAATTATAAAATATATAACTTACTACCTAGCTCTACCTATGTATTGAGCACTGTTGAAGAAAATACTTTACGCATAAATTTATACTTTCGTATATTAATTTATGTGATTACATGAAGTAGTCATATATATATATATATATATATATATATATATATATATATATATATATATTAAGTAATGTGATTTATAATTTAAAAATTAAAAAAAAAAATTAAATTTAAAAATCAAATTTTAATTAAATTAAAAATCAGTTTCTTATGAAACTGATTTTTAATTTAATTAAAATTTGATTTTTAAATTTAAAAATTTTTTAAATTATAAATCACATTACTTAATATTGAATTAGCTCTAGGACATTTAACTATCGAGCTTATTATATATCTAAATTACAACGAGCACTTTCTATTTCCTGTATTTTAATTAAACTAGTAATTTCACTGTTACATTAAAATACACTTAGCTCTTTAGACTATTGTTCTAATCTCCTTTAAATTATATATATATATATATATATATATATATATATATATAGTCATCGACATATAGTACTGTTTCGTTGTATTACAACTCATCGGTGCCGCTAGACTAGCAATTCTCCCAAACCGAGGATTGAACCTAGAACCATCGCGTTGACAATAGGCAGTTCTACCAATCGACCCACGGGAGTGATGCCCGCAAATGTCTGTTTTTTAATAAATATTCGTCTGTCACTTTTATAGTACCCAAACCGCTTATTTACAAGCAAACAGCGAGCCTCGTATTTTTCAGTCAATTAAGTAGCGGGCGAGATTATTTACGACAGTGCTCTATCCAAATAGGGGGTAGCTTATAGTTAGTGAATATTTCGAAACCAGATGTATTACATTATATTTTAGTTATATGAAATACGTCTTACTCGTGTTTCGTTAAACACGAAACATATACATTCCTCAGAAAAAGTGTTGTATAATGTATATATATATATATATATATGTACATTATATATCACTTTTTTCTGAGGAATGTATGTACATTATATATCACTTTTTTCTGAGGAATGTATGTACATTATATATCACTTTTTTCTGAGGAATGTATGTACATTATATATCACTTTTTTCTGAGGAATGTATGTACATTATATATCACTTTTTTCTGAGGAATGTATGTACATTATATATCACTTTTTTCTGAGGAATGTATGTACATTATATATCACTTTTTTTCTGGGGAATGTATATGTTTTATTTACACACACACACACATATATATATATATATACATATATATATATATATATATATATATATTATTTAATGACGACTTTTAGGATGATAACGTTTTATTTGCGTTATATCTTTATTGTGTCTCTTCAGGACTTGCTCGCCTTTTCCATCCACCAACTGTTGCTGTTCATGGCTGTCAGAATGCAACGGTCTCCTGGAACGCCTGGACCGAGAATATCGATGTTGGAGTGACCAATATCAGTGCTTACATGTGGGTAAATTTTTTGATGCACACACACACACACACACACACACACACACACACACACACGCACGCACGCACGCACGCACGCACGCACGCACGCACATATATTAGCAAAAGTACACGTTGTTGACTGGGTTCAAAAACAGCCTTCAGCAAATGGACTCTGATTTATGAAAGTATGATAGGTTATGAAAAGGAAGGGTTATATGATGACTTCGAATTTGGGGGTATCAAAACCAAAGCAAAATATGATGAAAATAAAAAATAAAATAGATAAACCCCATAATTTATTATACCATACCTGTTCACACTTATCACAATATTCTGTGGATCTATATTAAAAAAAACCTTGTTAAACTTTGTGACATATTTCCATTCTATGGAGGTCAGGTGCGAACGAACACCCCATAATTTTATTATACCATATTTCTTCAAACTGAAACATAATTATCAAAGTATACTTACGCAGATAGATATGAAAAGTATTTATTAAAGTTTGTGCCTATTTCCATTCTATGGAGGCCAGGCGCGAACACAGACCCCACAATTTTATTATACCATCCCTATTTAAGTTAAAACATACTTATCAAAGTATTCTTATGTACATCTATATCAAAAACACTTGTGAACGTTTTTTTTATGTTGAAATATTTTTTTACATACTTTGTGGACCAGGCGCGACCGCAGACCCCACAATTTTAATGATCTACCATTCTGCCAGATCAAACATACGCATTCCCGTGTCTCGATACATCTTCTATCATTATATGTAATCAGTTTTTAAAATAGTCAACCATATAGGAACCTATTCGTTACCACACACACACACACACACACACACACACACACACACACACACACACACACACACAGACATTCAGCTTTATATTATATATATATATATATATATATATATATATATATATATAATGCCACTCATTAATGAAACAGCTGTAATGGAAAAATCCAGGAAATAAACGAAGTTTATAAAAAAGAAAACGTGAGTCTTTGAATTGTTAAGAAAACTTTGTACAATATATACATATATATATATATATATATATATATATATATATATATATATATATATATATTATTTTTAAAATGTAATTATCCACTAATAAATACTACTACTACTACTACTGCTACTACTACTACTACTAATAATAATAATAATAATAAATATATAATAATAAACCCAGTTAAATAAATAAAATAATATATATACTGCTCCCCATGTGGGGGTACCAAATTGGTTAAAAGGGAAAATTATTCCCAACTCGCATTTAGGTAAAAATGCACTTTCGTAAATAATTGAATTCATTCAAAACATATTGCTAAAACCAAAAAAACAAAACAACATCTCTCTCTCTCTCTCTCTCTCTCTCTCTCTCTCTCTCTCTATATATATATATATATATATATATATATATATATATATATATATATATATTTAAGTGATGGTTGTGTAGTTCCAACGAGAGAAAAAATGTATATCTAAAGGGTATAGCCATCAACAATTGTGGCTTTTTCAGTATTTTATTATCATTTTTTATTTAAAAAAAATTTTAATACGCGTTTCAAACTTTGATCAGCTCTCTTCAGATATTTTTTTATAAAGGTTTTTTAAGTGAAATATTGAAATGTTATTTTGGAAAACATTTTTATATCTGATAACTCTGAGTGTGTTTTTCAGAGCAATTTCTGTCTCAGACCTTCTGTCTCCAATAGTTCGCGTGTTGTGGGGTCCAATCAGATTTAAGTTCATTTGGTGTGGAGGGTGCTTTTGGGTCCATTTGGTAAAGAATTTTATGGTGTTATATATATATATATATATATATATATACATACATATACATATACATATATATATATATATATATATATCAAATTTGACATGAATCGAAACCGATATATATATATATATATATATATATATATATATATATATATATATATATATATCAAATATGACATGAATCGAAACCGAAAGCAAAACTTATGAAGAATTCTTGGTAAAATTTATTACAAAAAAGAAATAGGTCATAACAATTAAACGACAGACGCTCGGAAGAAAAAAGCTGTAAGTGTAACTCACAAAATTGTATTAATATATAGGTATATCCATATCTATAGATAGATAGATAGATAGATAGATAGAACAAACAAATGACAAAAGTCTGTATTCCAAATTTCATGATGTTGACCATCTTACAATTTATTCTTTTAATTACGTAGGCATTTACAATTCTTGACAGCAACTGTTTTGGAGCGGAAAATCATTCATTTAATTATTATATCAATCAATGAATCTATTTTGCCCTTAACTCATCAGAAGAAATAGCAACTTGTTAAATCTATCTTTAAATTTACACTCAGTGGCCCCAATATAAGTTCTGGGTCTATAATTATCCATTACTTCCCATTTATATATTATCTTCTGACGGACATCATTTCTACAGTTGCAAAGTGAATTTTCATTCTATTTTTTGATTAATTAATAAACCTTCTTCATTGATTTCTTTGTCTATATTTGCACTGTTAGAACTTATAGTTTTCATTAAGTTAGTGGTTGTAGAAAACGATAATTTAACATTATTTTCTTAGATTAGTTTCTGTTTCAATATTTTTTAATTATAATGGAGTATGATCCCGCACAGTCAGGAGATTCTCTTTATAAACGATACTAATAAGAACTGACAAATCAAATTAATTCACGTTCTGCTACCAACCAATCAGAAACCAGAATTGCTCCATAAATATTAAACCTTTTCTGTAGCAACTTCGCATGTTTTCTTCGTATCAACTTGGGAAGAATCTTTTGCTCTGTGGCTTCCAACTCAACAACTGTCTACTGAGAACCACTCACCCCAAGGACTTGTGTAGAACAACGAACTTCAATCTCTGGTCCCCCCTCGCCAATCTTTCACGAAAAACACCCGTCTAGCTGAATCCACTGTGAAAAATTTCCCCCACTCTATATCTGTGCCTAAATCAAAACGCAGATTCCATGAACAAAGCTTCTTTCTTAGAACTGCACGCCTGTGGAACTCTGTTCCGTCTGCCTGCTTCCCTCCGGACTACAACTTGGTTGTCTTCAAGTCCAATGTTAACAAATTCCTAATGAACCGCCCCCTTAAGTAAACATTTCAGCAAATCTCCTCACTAACGTAATGTACTTGCAATAACCCTTATCCCTGAGTGGCTTCCGGGCCTTGATAAGTGGTGATCACTGTGTAAAAAAAAAAAAAAAAAAAAAAGAACCATCGGAAACTGTTCTGAATTTAAACATGGCTTACAAGTCTAGAAACTCTGGATAATTTTTGTTGATAATTTGAAAGAATTTGTCCAGCAAATCATTTTTTTATGTGTGCGCTATAAGGCGAATTTAACCGAATGCATTTTTTACGTCTATCGTTCTTGTTATTTTTATTTTCGTTATTATTTTGAGAGATTCTTACATTGTTTTATTCCTAATTATTTTTAGAAGTTTAATTTTTTATACGTTTTTTTTCTTACGATTAGATTCACCCATTGCCGTATTGCATGAAATAACATGTGATGTTTTCCATTTTGTTTCCTTATTGTTTCAATTAATATTTTATTTAATTTTTAATATACTTTATTTCACCTCTATATCATGATCTCGCTATTGCTTAATTATAATACTCTTTATTAGAGTAACCCCCGCCTTTACCAACCATTTTTTTTCATACATACGAAACTACGACGAAAAAAACAAAACAAAACAAAACTCCAAGGATATGAACCACCTACGGAGTCAGTAACTTTTCTCCTTTCTTTTACAAGATGGTGACCAACATGTCTGATGAAGGTCGAAGGCTACACCGTTCGAAACATCGTACAAATAACAGTCATGATGAAACCAATAGTCCGATCAAAACAAGTAATAAAAAGTTTCAAAACTATAGCGTTTATAGATCCAGCCCCCAAATAAGGGTACCTCGGCGCTCAACCACAATTCGTTCCAAAGTTTGTTTGAACACCGATTTGTTTGACAACCGAAATAATATTTCCCATTTTAATTAACTGAAATATAATCAATTGGTTCCAAGGTTTAAAAGTATCTTTTTATCTCCAAACTTTGAGGATTTTATACATTTAATTCTACATAAAATCACTAACAAACATATAAGATGGTTCAAATAATATACTGCATACCAGCACTAAAAGAATAAATGGATGAATTGTAATTCCGATTAAACTGTTTTTATTTCTTTAAATGATCAGCTGATGGCGGAAGCGGATGGGTGATGTGGCAGGGAGGTTATTGCTTGGAATGGGAATCTGCCTCCATCAAAACAGAAGGCAAATCGTAATCTCACTTTTTATTGTTCTCTCTTTGCCAAATTTCTTGGATGAAGATGATTTCTAAACGAGTGTTCTGTACGCCTGCTTCGTTCATGTCACATCGATTTCTGGTTTGTATTGATTTTTGCTTGACTTTTTAGACACCTCGTGGTCCTCTATCGTTCCACACTAAAAAGGATTGACTAATCGAATTGTAGGGTTTTGTTGAGACACATAAACGTAGATTCCATGAACAAAACTTCTTTCTTAGAACGGCACACCTGTGGAACTGTTTGCTTGCTTTCAAGCTGACTACAATATGGTCGTCTTCAAGTCCAACGTAAACAAGTTCTTGATGAGCCGTTCCCCTTAAGTAAACCAATTTACAAAATTTCCAATACTAACGATTACAACGATATTGTCCCATTGACTACTATACACTCTTTAACCCTTGTCCTCGATTGGTCTCTGGGCCTTAATAAGTGGTGATTCCTATGTAAAAAACAAAAACAAAAACAAAACTCAGACACTGTCTAGACAGTCGAACGGGTTTCCACGACGCCATTTAAAAAATAACTATCGTCGCAAAGTTCAAATTCACGTTGGAACGTAGTCGGGGTGGAGGTGGAGTCGTCACACTATACTTCAAAATATCACGCACCAAACCGCCGATCTGATTCGATCAGTATAAATCGCAAACGTTCGATTGAGGCACAGCGTTGCTTGTATATATTTAAACTTCGAAATTGCGTTCTACTACAAAGGCAAGAAAAGCTGTAACACCGAGTTGTTCAACTACAGAAACATTTAACAAACGAGCTATTACTATAATTGGATTCAAAACAGACGTGGGCAATTGGGCATTGACAGAGTACAAAATAGACTTCGTGGTTTGGTGGGGGATGCCCTTTTCTCCTCCCTGAAACCTCTCTCCCACAGAAGAGACGTTGCGAGCCTGTCTCTGTTTTATCGTTATTTCCATGGCAAGTGCTCGTCTGAGCTCCATTCTCTGGTCCCCCCTCGCCAATCTTTCACGAAAAACACCCGACTAGCTTAAACCACTGTCAATAATTTTCCTCACTCTTTATCCGTGCCTAAATCAAAACGTATATTCCATGAACAAAGCTTCTTTCTTAGAACTGCACGCCTGTGGAACTCTATTCCGCTTGCCTTTTTCTCTCCCGACTTCAACTTGGATGTCTTCAAGTCCAACACGAGCAAACTCCTGATAAACCGCCCCCTTAAGTAAAGAGACTTTATCAAATCTCCAATACAAACTATTACTACGATACTATCCCATTGATTACTATACATGCAGTAACCCTTATCTCCGAGTGGCTTCTGGGCCTTGATAAGTGGTGACCTCCATGTAAAAAAAAATATGTCTTATGTCGCCATGTTGGATTTCAGAAAAATCGGAAACATATCTTCAAGATTTCGTCTTTAGAGTCTAAACAAAATACAACAAAAAAACAAAAAAAAAAAAAACAAAAAAAAAAAACGAATAAAAGTCCCGGAAAAATCTATTTCTAAAATATTTCTAATAAAAGAACAAACGGTTGGAAATTACATCGGCCGATACGTTGTAAAATATCACACAAGATTAGAACAATAGTCCGAATAATCCAAATATTACGGCCCTGGATATGAACTTAAACTATATCCAATGGTAAGGCCCCAGCTTGCGAGCTTTGAAGAGTGTGTTTAATTGCCATTGCTCCCATGTCAACTCTGACCTGGAGTGTTAGTACCTGTTAGCTCACCAACTATGGGTTAAATAAAAACCGACTTGAAAAAAAAATATTCTATAAAAAAATTTTCTTCAAAATCACTGGATTCGGCATTAAATAACATAAAAAAGGTTGATATGCTGTTAAACAAAAAAAAATAAAATAAAATAAAAAAACAAAAAACAACAACAACCAAATATTACAAAAAAAAATATAAGCTTTTTTTTTTTTCAAATGTCTAACTTTCAAATTTATTTCGTTTTCTTTTATAATTGACAGATTGAAAATGCATCGTCAAGGTAGGCAGAATTGGCAGGATGTAGCCGTCAAGAACGGTGCTAGTCCCAAGTTTATTGTAGATATACCAAACTTAGAGAAAAACGGTATTTACCAATTTCGGGTGGACATTTTATCCAAGAATGAAAAAACCAACATCACTGGCCCACCCGGTGTTCCAACTGCATTTGTACTCGTTCCTTGCATAGGTAAGTGGCCGATTAATACTACTGTTCTTTCGGTTAAATATCTGTCCACACATAGTTCCCTACTTACAGACGCTAGAGATGACTGAAACGAGCATTATCATGATGGAAGATGCTGTAATCTATTCTCATAGAAAACATTAAAATAAACGGTACGGGCCCGTACTAATAAACGGGTGGGGGATTTTATTGAAAGCAGACGAGTGCCGTACATTGTTATTACATATGTGTTTATGAGGGCAAAAAATATACTGAAATTAAACAAAGAACAAGTAAATTTATTGGAGGCTTGGAAAAATCATGGATTACAAAATAAAAATTCAAACATGAAAAGTAATATGGTTAAGCTTAAACATGGAAAAGTAAAGGACTACTTGTTAAAACTGGAAAAGAAAAGGACAAGATATTCTAGTAAAAATATAATAAATTTATAACTTAAAATATTGCAGTATTAAGAATTTTTTAAAATTCAATTTATAACATTATATAATCAATTCTTAAGCTTAACCATATTACTTTTCATGCTCGCATTTTTCTATTGTAATATATATATATATATATATATATATATATATATACATATATACATATATATATATATATATATATATATATATATATATATATATATAAAATCTTACTCTCTTTCACAACGCAATGCCTCCCTTTTTAATTTCCAACGACCTTTTCCGTTTCTGAAATGGAACAATGTCATACATTCCATTACATCAAAAATATACTTTCAAATATTTGTACTGGTGTTTTGTTTTCTTAATTTCATTCATCCAGTAGAAGTCTCCAAATAAAGACGAAACGTTGGTGGACACATAACTTGGTTTGTCCTTTTTTTATTTCTTTCTCTCATATATATATATATATATATATATATATATATATATATATATATATATATATATATAAAGTGAAAATATGTGTGTGTGCTCGTGTCCCTACACAATAACTCTATCGATTTTCGGTCTAAAGACTCGAGATTTAACATAAGGGGTATTAATATTTGGGAAAATCGTGTTGATCGGTTTTCGGCCAGAAATTTGACTGTTAAGGGGTTAATGTTCAACGATTTGACTTTGAGAACTCTACCGACTAACCCCCCCCCCCCGCTAATTTTTGGTCTGAACACTTGAAATTTTAGATACATGTTCTTTGGACATGGATCAAACTTTATAATTTGATTTGAGCCCCAAACAATAAATGTTGCCAAATTATTCCATTCAGTCCTTATCTCTCTCTTTCTCTCCCCCTACCCTCGCCTCCAAAATCTTACACATTTTACACCCTTCCTTTCTTTCTTCTTTTTCACCCTCTTCCTCTTCTTCTCTCTCTCTTACTCTCCCCCCTCTCCCTCGATCCGTGTCTGGTTGAAGTCTTTAAACTACACCTCACCCCATCTCAATGTTTATTTAATTATTTAATTATCAAATCTTAAAACTTTAATGTTGTCAAATCAGAATTAAAATCCCCCCTTTCCTCCTCCTCCTCCTTCTTCTTCTTCTTCTTCTTCTTCTTCTTCTTCTTCTTCTTCTTCTTCTTATAATATCGCTTTTCCAATCATAATAAACACTTCTGTTAAAGTCTGACGAAGTTACTGGATCGTTCATACGATTCGGTAACCGAAACATGTGTAACTAAGCAGATAAAACGTTTATTTATATATATATATATATATATATATATATATATATATATATATATATATATATATACATACATATATATATACACACAAACACACACACACACACACACACACATATATATATATATATATATATATATATATATATATATATATAGAGAGAGAGAGAGAGAGAGAGAGATATGTACAAGCTTAACTCCACTGTCATAACAATGTTTCGATCTTAAGATCTCGTCCGACAAAAATTTTGTCTTTTCATTAAGGTGTTTATATTCTATATGCTTGGATCGTCTGGCTGGCTACGACGACGCGGTTTAGTTACCGCGAATACCTTTACATAATAATAGTGAAAATTAATTTGAATATCCTTGTATGCGTATGAAAACTATTTTTATGACTACGAGTTTAAACTTTCGATCGTTAAATACACGAGGAATATTGAGTGACTTGGAAAAGAAGAATTTGGAGAAAAGACACCAACAAATTTATACTTGATATCGCAGCGATTACGTATTAGGTTGAAAAGAAGTATTTCCGGGATTTTTAATTTCGATTTCAAATAATCTATTTTCAAATAAGTTTACGTTATATATCATTTTAAAGGGCGGTTTTCACCCTATCTAATCGTTTACATTACAATCGTTTTAAAACAATTATGCATTCTTTTCAGAATGTTGAATACAAGATGGAAAAAAGCAAATCCGCACAATTTTTTTATTTCAGTTCAAGCTAGGCCGAAAAGCTGCTGAAACAGCTCGCGTTGCTAACGAAGCGTTTGGCGCATAAACCGCTACAGAACACAACGGTGGTTTCAGAAATTTTCCCCTTTATTGTATTTTTTTTTTTTTCATTATTTTCTTTATATTCCAGAGTCTGATGTTATTCAAGCCATGAGGACCAAATCCAACGGTGAAGTAATGATTCAGTTGGCGTATAAAGTCAACTGTATGGTGTCTTACGCTGTGACTGGAATTGGAGATTGTCTCAAAATAAACGGAACAACCGCAACGCAGAACTTTGCAGACATCGAAAACGTGACGCTTAAAACGGAGCCTTGGAAACGCTACAGAGTAACCATTGAAATACTTCATCCATTTAATATCAAATACGTCCAGTCGATTCTTACGGCCGAAATAGGTTAGACTTTTATAAATAATTAAAAAAACACAAAAAATACAAAAACACAAAAACACACAACAAACACAAAAAAAAACACATACATAAACACAAAAAACACAAAAACACACAACAAACACAAAAAATAAACATAAAAAACACAAAAAACACAAATTCACACAAAAACAAAAAAACACAAAAAAATCACACAAAAAATTACACAAAAAGCCACGAAGAACACAAAAAATACAAAAAAAAAAAACCACACACACACAAACAAAAACACAAAAGTGAAAAAAAAAACACACACACACAGAAACACTAGAGTGAGAAAAAAATCTATATATGAATTACATATGAATGAGTCTCCTGGGAAAATTTCACAGATCCCGCTAGTATATATATAATTAGGATAGTGTGCATGTTCCGAGTGACTGTGGTTTTATTGTTATGGACTTCCATATCTTATAATAAATAATTTTACCAAGAATTCTTTATAAGTTTTGGTTTCGGTTTCGATTATAAGTGAAGGAACTCAAGTTTTATATATCTACACATATTTTACATATAGTCACATATATTTTTTCATAAGTTTTGGTTTCGGTTTCGATTATAAGTGAAGGAACTCAAGTTTTATATATCTACACATATTTTACATATAGTCACATATATTTTTTCATAGGTTTTGGTTTCGGTTTCGATTCAAGCTGATCCACTCAAGTAATATGAATACATGTTTTTTTTTTTTTTTTTTTTGAAATCGCAAGTTTATAACATATAAAAATCAATAGGAAATTAATTCTATAATAATATATACGAAATCTGCAAGAATTAAAATATCATATTTAAGCGTACTTTACGACCGGGCTTTACCGGGTGTTTTTGCTAGCTTAGATAAACACTTTTGCAGTTTAACAAAAGAGCTACAATAATATCAGAGCGTCTCCATTTACACTGAACATCTACAGAATGCCAACATCAATATATTACATGTGAATGAGTCCACTGTGGAATTTCCACATGTCACTCTAGTTAGTATTATTTCGATTATTCGGACCGATGTTCTCATCTTGAATGTTATTCAGACAAGGGTTCGCCGATGTAACCTCCGACCTTCTTCATCTGTATCTTGTCGAACTCGGGAATCTTTCTGTAGAACTCGGGAATCCATACAGAATGTCGAACATATTTCGAATCTGAGAATTGAACCTTCAAGCTCTAGAATAGTGTTGGTTAGAACTAAATTTTACCAAGTACTTTATCCGTTATGCCACTTGCCCATGCAAACAATTTTATAGGCCTGAAAACTATTCTTTTATATATATATAAAGCTGAACGTCTGTGTGTCTGTCTGGTCACGAATAGGGTCCTATATGGGGTTGACTATTATAGAAAACTGATCTCATATAATGATAGAAGATGTATCGAGACACAGGAATGGGTATGTTTGATCTGGCATAATCATGATTCATTAAAATTGTGGGGTCTGCGTACGCGCCTGGTCCACAAAGTATGAAAATAAAGAAAATAAAAAAAAAAACATTTACAAGTGTTTTTGAGATAGATATACATAATAATATTTTATAAGTATGTTTTAACTTAAATAGGGATGGTATAATAAAATTGTGGGGTCTGTATTCGCGCCTGCCCCCCATAGAATGAAAATAGGCACAAAATTTAATAAAGACTTTTCATATCTATCTGCGTAAGTATACTTTGATAATAATGTTTCAGTTGGAAGAAATATGGTATAATAAAATTATAGGGTGTTCATTCGCGCCTGATCTCCATACAATGGAAATATGCCACAAAGTTTAACAAGTTTTTTTTTTAATATAGATCCACAGAATATTGTGATAAGTGTTTCAGTGTAAACAGGTATGGTATAATAAATTATGGGGTTTATCTATTTTATTTGTACTTTCATCATATTTTGCTTTTGTTTTGATACCCCCAAATTCGAAGCTATCTCTTTACAACCCTTTCTTTTCATAACCTATCATATTTCATAAATCAGAGTCCATTTTCTGTAGGCTGTTTTTGAACCCAGTCAACGACGGGTACTTTTGCTAATATATATGTATGATTATTTTTGATACCTACACACATTACTGTTTCGTGCTTTCGGAAGCATCAGTGCAGGAAGTGACAATTCCTATTGGTCGGGTGATTCGAATCCAGCTACAAAGTCACCTTTGACTCCATTTGTTAAGACGTTACATCCAGCCCACTAACAATTGCGGCACGAATTAAGAATTATAATGCAAAATGCGGGCACAAAAGCAAACAGTCGAGAGAGTTCGAACGAGTGGAAATCGTGACCGTTGCATAATCCTAGTTTACTGCTATTTGAGAGAGAGAGAGAGAGAGAGAGAGAGAGATAGAGAGAGAGAGAGAGGGGGGGAGACGAACCCGCACTGCCAAGGTTGATTTTGTTGACTGTATTTGGTTTCTGTGATTAGCAGTGATTATAATTTCCTACTCTGAATATTGCGTAAGCATAAAACACTAGTGTCTTCAGTTATAAAAACTTATTAATATTTACTGAAAAAATATATAAAACGAAGATTTTTATTAAAGACTAGCGAAGGCGCTCAGCTTTGCCGGTTGCTGTAAAATAAACTTAAATATATTTTAATTCATGTAGATTTCGTATTCATGATTACAAAACCAATTCTCTATTAAAATATTATAGTGCACCTAATATATAGTACGGATTTCGAAAGTTCTTTTTTTTAATGACTTGGGTGCCATCAGCTAGAATCGAAAGTAAAGCATTTAGCATTCTAGCCGCGTCTACTACCGATGTAGATATCGAGAGATAGGTATGAAATATAAAAAAAAAATAAGATGATAAAATGAATTGAATTTGGGCATGCGCAGAAAGAAGTAAAAATATGTCGGCAAGTTGAAATGAACATTTTTGCATTTCAACTTGCCGATATATGTCTGTACGCATTATTCATCCATGCAAACAAAGATTTTACTCGTTATAAATCATCCTTTGTGTATGATTACGATTTCCTGTTTGCTTCAATGTTATGTGACCAGTAGTTTAAAAGTTTATCGGTTGAATATTTACACACAGAAAGATAAACATACATACATCTACTGCTTTATTTATACGTATAGATAAATTTTTAAAAAAAGAAGATTTATTAAAAACTGTTTTTCTAACTCGTATATGATTATAAATGAAATACTGCTAAAGTTTAAAGAGAAAGAAACAATAACTGTATCATTCAAACACTAGAATGTTTGAATATATGGTTAAGTGCCAGTTTTTGTCATTTAGAACTGCTTTAAAGCTTCACCGTTCACTCATTTTTTGACCAAATTTCAAACAATTATTACAGTTTATAGATCACCTTCTCGGCTATATTGTAAAAGATATTTTTCAATTTTCGTTCAGTAAAAACAGAAGTTATAATGAACAAATCCGTAAAAATTCGTAAGGAGGTGAGCGACGTTTTATGACTAGTTTCCTGAACTACCAGGTCGCTTCAACGACTTGTGTTGCTACTAATTCACTGATGTCGCGAAAAGTGACGTAACAAGTGAAACAGAAAGAATGAAAGCAGACGAGTGCCGTGCATTGTTATTAAAAAATAAGACCGAATTTAAACAAAGAACAACTGAATTTACTAGAAGCCTGCAAAATCATGGATTACAATAGAAAAATACGAGCATGAAAAGTAATATGGTTAGGATTTAAACATTGTTGTAAAAACTGGAAAAGAAAAGGACTAGTTGTTAAAACTAGAAAAGAAAAGGACTAGTTGTAAAAACTGGAAAAGAAAAGGGCTAGTTATTAAAACTGGAAAAGAAAAGGACTAGTTGTTAAAACTGGAAAAGAAAAGGGCTAGTTATTAAAACTGGAAAAAAAAGGACTAGTTGTTAAAACTAGAAAAGAAAAGGACTAGTTGTAAAAACTGGAAAAGAAAAGGGCTAGTTATTAAAACTGGAAAAGAAAAGGACTAGTTGTTAAAACTAGAAAAGAAAAGGACTAGTTGTAAAAACTGGAAAAGAAAAGGGCTAGTTGTTAAAACTGGAAAAGAAAAGGACTCGTTGTTAAAACTGGAAAATAAAAGGACAAGATATTCTATTAAAAAACATAACAAATTTATAACTTAAAATATTGCAGTATGAAGAATTGATTATATAATGTTATGAATTGAATTAAAAAATTCATGGATTAAAATAGAAAAACGCGAGCATAAAAAGTAATATGGTTAAGCTTAAACATGGAAAAGAAACGGACAAGATATTTAGTAAAAAATATAATAAATTTATAACTTAAAATATTGCAGCATTAAGAATTTTTTTAAAAATTCAATTTATAACATTATATAATTAATTCTTAATGCTGCAGTATTTGAAATTATAAATTCGTTATATTTTTTACTATAATATCTTTTCCTTTTCTTTTCCAGTTTTAACAACCAGTCCTTTACTTTTCCAGTTTTAACAACCAGTCCTTTACTTTTCCATGTTTAAGCTTAACCCTATTACTTTTCATGCTCGCATTTTTCTATTGTAATCCATGTGTTTATTTACATTTTGTCTTTTTATTTTGTTTCCAGTTCCTTCTGGCAAAGTGAGTGATATCCAGATTGACAAAATCACACCGGATTCTGTTATTGTGAGTTGGAGAGGACTAAACTGCACAGAAAGGGGCGGTGGCTTTGTGAGGTATGACCTCATACTAACACTGATGTTGTCGGGTCGCATTTGGGTAACGCACACGAGCAACGAGGTGATAACACTTAATGGATTGGAATCATTCAGCAATTACAGTGTCCAAGTCGCATTTGTCAACAATGCTGGGAGAGGAAAATTAAGCGAAGAAGTTCGATTTCAAACACAAGAATCAGGTAAGGAATCGATTTTATATTTGGAAATCGATCGAAGTTTGTTGTTAGGTGAGCATTATCTGAAGATAGCAAGTTCAATCCCACCCAAAACAGGCAAGAGGAGTAGTTGACCAAACCGTGGTGAAATAACACCAACTATGGAAGGCCGTAATTATTGGGGATACAGTTACAAGTCTCACTATTCTGATCCCATAGTGGTTAACCACCAGAAGAAGGCCAGAGGGTGATTTGGCCGGAACGTGGTGAAACAACAGCTATGAAGATGAGGATAACAGTCCCCCAAGAATTATGAATCATCATCTTAAAGGATTAAAAAATAAAAATGAAAATGATGAATTAGTATAAAGCCCATGTTCAAATAAATCAAAACCAAAAACAATGAGGGACAGTGTACGATTGTTTTAGTCATGAAATAAAAACGAAACGGTGATTAATATATATATAAATAATTTTGTTTTTTATTAATATATATATATATATATATATATATATATATATATATATATATATATATAAAATTTAGACAGCATGTTCTTATTCAGACAAGTATTGTTAAATAGCACGGAGTGTTCTTGCTTAATAAGGAGAACCAAATCTCTGATTTAAAAAAAACATAAAGCGGGAGATCAGTACCCACATTAAGCTGGTCTGCCGTTTAACTTGTTGCTGGCTATCTTGCTCTTGCTGGATCCCAACATTTTGAACCGAGAGAGAGACTTAGCTGTCATACAAAGCTAAGACTCTGTAACATCATCTGCGTATAGATAAATATAAAAAGGTTATGAACTCCAATCTCTGGTCCCCCCTCGCCAATCTTTCACGAAAAAACACCCGTCTAGCTGAATCCACTGTGAAAAATTTCCCCCACTCTATATCTGTGCCTAAATCAAAACGCAGATTCCATGAACAAAGCTTCTTTCTTAGAACTGCACGCCTGTGGAACTCTGTTCCGTCTGCCTGCTTCCCTCCGGACTACAACTTGGTTGTCTTCAAGTCCAATGTAAACAAATTCCTAATGAACCGCCCCCTTAAGTAAACATTTCAGCAAATCTCCTCACTAACGTAATGTACTTGCAATAACCCTTATCCCTGAGTGGCTTCCGGGCCTTGATAAGTGGTGATCACTGTGTAAAAAAAAAAATGTAAATGTTTTTAAAAAGACAAGTAATCACGCGAGCAGGATTTTTCCTTCTTTTGACACGATAACAAGTAAGGTTCTTATTTTTTATTATTTATCTATTTATCTATTTTCGAAAGAGTGCCACGTGCAAGTAGAGAAGGAAAAAAAAAACAGAGTTATGCGAAATTTGTGTCGAGAATTGTCTAAAGTTCCGACCTTTTTTTTTTTGGCTTTCACTTTAATAAGAACGTGAATTTATGAGGTGAATTTATTCGACACAATATGATTCAACTCAAAAATATAAATAAAAGCTAACCTGAATTAAGATTAAAGTTAAGGTTTTATTGTGGACCCTCACCCCTTTTAAAAAAACCTTGTTAAACTTTGTGACATATTTACATTCTATGGAGGTCAGGCGCGAACGAACACCCACTAATTTTATTATACCATATTTCTTCAAACTGAAACATAATTATCAAAATATACTTACGCAAATAGATATGAAAAGTCTTTGTTGAAGTTTGTGCCATATTTTCATGGAGTACAGGCGCGAATGCAGACCCTACAATTTTATTATACCATCCCTATTTAAGTTGAAACATACTTATCAAAGTATTCTTATGTACATCTATATCAAAAACACTTGTAAACGTTTTTTTTCATTTTTTATTTCCATACTTTGGGGGGGGGAGGCAGGCGCGAACGCAGACCCCACAATTTTTATGAACCACCGTTCTGCCAGATCAAACATACCCATTCCTGATCCTCGATACATCTTCTATCATTATATGTAATCAGTTTTTTAAAATAGTCAACCATATAGGAGCCTATTCGTGACCACACACACACACACACACATACACACACACGTTCAGCTTAGTATTATACTAGCGGGGAGGTACCCGGCGTGGCCCGGATGTTTAGAGGTATGTGTGCTTGGCGGGCGGGGATTGGTACATCAAAACAAAAGAATAAGCGAAGTAATCACCCTGTTTTAATATTATAAAAAAAAATGTTAAAACTTCAAAAATCGAAAAAAAAAAAACTAACGTAAGGCAAACAAACGATGTTAAAATTTCTTAAAATCGGAAAAACAAAAAACAAAAAAAGAAAACGCGAATGTGATGGAAAAGACCCGGAAAAACGAACGTTAAAACTTCTTTAAAAAATCTGAAAAATAAAAACAAAATAAACGTGAAAAATGGCTTAAATAACCCTGTTTCAATATTACACCTTTAAAAATCGAAAAAAAAATACATCTCACACCACGATTCGAACTCACAACCTTTAAAGTGTGCAAAAAACCTGACACTTTACCCGCTCAGCCAGCAATACAGAGTAGCTTAAACATGTTTGAATTTATTTAAACGTGTTAAAAACAGAATTAACACGTATTCGCAATAAAAGTTAACTCTGCTGCTTCTATTTGACCCCATTAATGAGGTCAAATAGAAGTAGCGGAGTTAACATTTGCTGCGGGACAGCTTTTGCGTTTGTTTACCCATGTTTCCCCAAGATGTTGAGGAGGGAGAAACCAGCTCCCCAGTGTCCAGATTGAATAGCAATTGTCTGATATAAGGAGTTTTGCGCCAAATTGATCAAAGCCGATTGCTTCTGGACGTTACCCGGTGCGGGAACAATGGGCTTTGAATTAGTTTCGGTTTTATACAAAAATGCTGAACGAACACAAGACGGGATGAAATAGCAATAATTTTGTAAAAATCGACATAAATAAATCTAGATGCAACGCGCGTTCGCAAATCTTCGATATTATGATCTAGGGGCTATATAAACAGTTCTAAGCGATAGTACCCCCGCCCCAGGAGAGTCGGTGAAAAAAACCTTTTCGAGATATACAAAAAATGCGCGCGCGCATTTGCCTTATATATATATATATATATATATATATATATATATATAAAATTATTTATAATTCATAGTTATTGTAGGAAAAATTGTGGCTTATCATTAAATCGTTTGCAAAGCGACGGAAAATCTCACGGCTTGTGTGCAAAATCTCGCTTCTCAACTGCATAAAAGAAGGCCGTGGAAAGAATGTGAATAAACGTTGTCGAGAATCCTTGGAGACTGTTGTTGCGTGTTACAGATTCAATTTGCTGTCTTACTTTTTATTTATTTTTTCTTCTCTTTTTTTGTTACAATTATTTTGTCCATTTAAAAAAATAAATTCTTAAATATTGCGCAATGCCTATGAAATAAAAGTCTGAATTAACGTTTTAGTAATGTGATTCCGCAGCAGTTGACGATGACCTAGGGCCTAGGGGTTTCGTTCCTCGGTAGGTTTGAATCCTTCGACCAGCAGAAATCGTCACTTCCTGCACTAATGATTGGGAAAACATTAAAAACCCCTGCCTGTAGGTATATATATATATATATATATCCCTCGGTAACATCCACATCTGTGGTGACTTCAACGTCCATGACGTGGAATGGCTGACCCATTCAAATAAGACAGACGATGAGGGGAGGTTTTGTCATGATTTTGCCATTGCTTATGACCTCACTCAGATTGACTGAGATTGCCGGATTGACTTCCTCATCTTGGTTGTTATTGTCACAACGTTTCGGACGTTTTGCCCTCCGGCCTTCGTCAGGTGTTTTGTATCGAACTGGGGAACCGTTTGTTAGGAGTCTCGAACACAACCCTTCATTATTATGACGGGGGTACCGTGTTCGGACTCTAGCTAGGCTTTGGGGACATAGTTGCTGATTCTCAGTCAGTCCGACAATCTCAATCAATGAAAACACCTCATCTAAAAAATACAGACAATTACTCACTACGATTGTTCGCGAATCCACCCGTGTGCCCGATACACCCGATCAATATGCAAGCCTCCTAGACCTTTTTCTCTCAACTTCTGCTGAGCTATGTTCATGTTCCGTTCATTCTCCTCTAGGATCCTCCGACCACTCCGTCGTATCAGTTACGATAAAAACGAAATGTAATAAGTCCCCAGACGTACCCCTCCACCGTACTGTATATCGATACTCTATGGCTGACTGGGATAGCTTCCGTACATTCATATCTGATTTACCTCTGCACTCCATGTTTAAAAAGGAAGTGTCCTCTATAGTATCAGATCTGACCGAATGGTTAATTGTAGGTATAGACCAATTCATACCATCTAAAAATTCCAACAAAAACCTAACAGCCAGCCATGGTTCTCCCCAGAATGTGCTGCTGCTATCGCGCACAGAAATCACCTTTCCATAGCTACCAACGTAATAGATGCACTGAGACTAAAGCTGCTTTCAGGACTGCCAGCAACCACTGTAAAAGAGTAATAAAAAATGCAAGAGAGCTATATGCACAGTCTGTTAAATCCAAGGTAGCTGATCAGCGGCTTGGTTCCCACCAGTTTTGGTAAATAACAAATAGGATTCTGAACAGAAGTGTGCGTTCTATCCCAACCATTATCAATGGACCAGAGGTCATCTCGTCAGCGTCAGACAAGGGCAAACTATTTGCAAAGAACTTTGCAGCTAATTCTACCCTACGCGACGAAGGCCATCAACTCCCCATATTTCCTCCTATAACCCAGAACACGCTAGGTAACATACAAATATCCGTGCATGAGGTCGCCAAGCTAATCAAGAACCTAAATTCCAGTAAAGCAACTGGCCCTGACGGCATCCGAATTATAGTTTTAAAAAAGCTTCAACCAGAACTTGCTCCCATACTTACGAAACTGTGTAAGCGCTGCCTTAAGGAGAAGTGCTTTTCGACTCCCTGGAAAACCTCATCAGTATGCCCTGTATTTAAGAATTCAGGTGATAAGTCATCTCCCTCTCAGTACAGACCAATAAGTCTCCTGTGTGTTATGAGTAAGTTGCTGGAATCCATATTAAATAGAGAAATAGTCAACCACCTCAGCAGTAGCAACCTTCTTAGTGACACACAATATGGTTTCCGCTCTGCAAGATCTACTGCAGATGTGCTGACGGTTATATCTCACAGGATTAGTGAATCTCTTGACAAAGGCTTCCTTTCTAGGACAATTGTTCTTGACATATCAAAGGCCTTCGACAAGGTATGGCATAAGGGTCTACTTCACAAGATTTCCAGCTATGGTATAACTGGAAATGTTTTCTCAATCATTAAATCATTTCTCCCCGATAGGCTCATAAGAGTAGTGGTCGATGGACAAAAATCGGAGGCCTGCAGTATTAATGCTGGAGTCCCTCAGGGGTCAATCCTGGGCCCAACTCTCTTCCTGATCTACATTAATGACCTCCCTAAACACATACTTAAATCATTCGTTGACATCTATGCTGATGACACGACCATCTACGGCAACACATCAAAGGCTGTAAATGACAAAGTTCTCTCTGATTCTCTCTCCTCTAATCTCGAGCACGTGGTTCAGTGGGGGAAGATGTGGCTGGTTACCTTTAATGCATCTAAAACCAAACTCCTATCCTTACATCATCAACGCTCTGATCCCCATCTGGCATCAATTGGGATGGATGGCTCTCGTCTGGGAGAGGCCCCGTGTTTTGACAAGCTTCTGGGTTTGACCTTTACTCCTCATCTGAAATGGAACACGTACATCAAGTCTGTTGCCAAGGTCGCTGGAAAGATCGTGGGATCCTTCTACTGTTCCAGAAGATATCTCACTACTGATGCAATTCTCTATCTATATAAAAGCCAAGTACGTCCAAGGATGGAATACTGCTGCCATATCTGGGCAGGAGCTGCTAAAAACAGCCTATCCTGCCTTGACAGAGTACAAAATGGACTTTGTGGCTTAGTGGGGGATGCCCTTTTCTCTACCCTGAAACCTCTCTCCCACAGAAGAGACGTTGCGAGCCTATCCTTGTTTTATCGTTATTTCCATGGCAGGTGCTCGTCTGAACTGCAATCTCTGGTCCCCCCTCGCCAATCTTTCACGAAAAACACCCGTCTAGCTGAATCTACTGTGAAAAATTTCCCCTACTCTATATATGTGCCTAAATCAAAACGTGGATTCCATGAACAAAGCTTCTTTCTTTGAACTGCACGCCTTTGGAACTCTGTTCCCTCTGCCTGCTTCCCACCGGACTACAACTTGGATGTGTTCAAGTCCAACGTTAACAAATTCCTAATGAACCGCCCCCTTAAGTAAACACTTCATCAAATCTCCACACTAACGTACTGTACTTGCAATAATCCTTATTCCTGAGTGGCTTCCGAGCCTTGATAAGTGGTGACCACTGTGTAATATATATATATATTATTGATGGAACGATTCCAATATTTTTCCGATTCCAGAATACTCTCGGTATATACCGATAATCGATAATCTAAACCGTTATTTTAATTTATTTTATCATCGCTTATCAACAATGAACAAAGGGCCGTGAAAATTCTACTGTAGGTAAGTTGATAGCGTGTTTTTTTTTTATTTGCATAACGTGGTTTGTAGGTCCAAACTCCGCACGTAAATTTCTTAATTTTTTTTCATTAACTGCAAAGAATTTTATAAGACTTGAAAATTTACATGTTTTTTTTTTCTTTTTCCGTGACGTGGTCTGAAGGTTCAAACTTTGCATGTAAATTTAAGAAACAGTAGGTTCTCTACAGTGCAATGTAGAATAACATATATTTGTGAAGCTTCATCCCAGATTTCGCTGACAATAAAAATATAGGGGTGTGAAATATTCGTTGGCATCATTCAATCCTGGGCAATATAAGGGCCCTGCTAATCTATCTATCTATCTATCTATCTATCTATCTATCTATCTATCTATCTATCTATCTATCTATTTCTCTCTCTCTGTGTCTTTCTCTCTTTCTCTCTCTCTCTGTCTGTCTGTCTGTCTGTCTCTCTCTCTCTCTCTATATATATATATATATACATATATATATATATATATATATATATATATATATATACTAGCATTTCAACCCGGCGTTGCCCGGGTGTTTGGAGGTTTATGTTAAAAAAAAGTGGTAGTAGGAAGGCAGGCTCGAACATGTAGAGCGAAGGAGGAAAAGAATGGGGGAAAAGGTGACGTCTTTGCTGTTAAGCTTACCGCCAAACCCGAAGTGACGTAGGTTTAAATTAAGGCTAGACAATCGAAAAGAGGGGATTACTTTCGAAAATATTTGGCGAAAAAAAAGCGACTCCTCCTTGTAGAAAAGTACCCAGTTGAAGGTGAAGAAATTAATGTTTTAAGCCAATTTTTCGATATACATCGTCTAAAAGGTCGAACTTAAAAACGATATTGATCTTGTGAAAATCCGTCGCCTCAGTCGAAAGTTTTAGGCAGACATGCAAACATACATACATACACTTATATATTGGTAGTTCAAATTTTCGACCCAAACCAATTAAAAAGCTTACCCTATCTCTGAATACCCTTCTATGTAAAATTTCAAATATTTAGGCCAGAAATTGTCTGAGTAATTTGGTAGAGACCGTAGCGGTCATTTTTTAAAAATTTTGACCCCTATTATGACCCCTTATCATTTATTGTTTTGAGCTCAAATCAAGTTAAGTTAGATCCATGTCCAAGGAACCTATATCTAAAATTTCAAGTGTTTAGACCCCAAATTGCCAGAGGAGTTTGGCAGAGTTGTCTAAGGTCAAATCGTTGAACCTTGACCCCTTAACAGGCAAATTTCTGGCCGAAAACCGATTACAAAGATTTTCTCAAATCTCAGTACCTTGTATACTAAATTTCGAGTCTGTAGACTGAAAATTTACAGAGTTATTGTGAAGGAAAATGTACACAGACACACAGACAGAGAGACAGACAGACAGACACACAGACACGTTCACTTTTATAGATATATAGATATATATATCACTTTTGAATAACACCGAACGTAGTGCCATCATTAATTGCTGAGAGTTAAGTTTTTTCGTTCTATAGCTTAAACATAAACCATTAAAAAGAAACTTTCAAAATACACTTCTAAATTATATTTCTCCTGTAACTGTATATTATATATATATATATATATATATATATATATATATATATATATATATATATATATATATAGGGTGGGCCAAAATTAGGGTCCTATTTTTAAAAATTCATAAATTCATGTAAGTTTTAAGAAGTGTTTTTCGGCCAAAATTTGTTTTGTTTATTTCAAAAAAATCTCGGAAGGGTCAGTCTACACACACATAAAGTTTGGTGAGTTTAACTTTTATTTTGTGGAAGTTATTCAAATTTAAAGATAAGACCCTTCTTTTGGCCCACCCTATATATATATATATATATATATATATATATATATATATATATATATATATATATATATATATATATAAAGCATACAATTACAGGAGAAATATATATATATATATATATAAAATGGTCAAATACAGACCAATCAACATAATGATTTAAAAAAATAAAAATGGGGGGGGGAAGTTAGCTGACTAGGTTTCGTTTCTCAAAAGAGCTAAATCGAGGAAAATACGATTAAAAAAATAAAAGGTAATGAATATGGCGGGGGCAGGAGGAAAAAAAAACAAAATTATATAGAGACTAAATTAAGTCCTAAAAGATTTTCTTTTTGCTTACAAAGAGAAGGTCTCGAAGACTTAATAAAAACAGTCTCTAGCAAAAAGAAAATCTTTTAGGTCTTAATTTAGTCTCTATGCAATCCCGCCCCTTTTATTTTTCGTTTTTTGTTCTCCTCCCTCCGACATATTCATGACTTTTCCTCGATTTAGCTCTGTTGAGCGAGGAACGAAACCTTGTTAGCTAACCTTTATTTTCATTTTTTATTTTTTTAATCATTATGTTGATTGGTCTGTATTTAGCCATTATTAAATTCTATACCCCCCTGAAAACTTTTCATATATATATATATATATATATATATATATATATATATATATATATATATATATATATATATATATATATAGGAAATTTATTACTGAGTCCAGAATGAGTTTACATATTGTTTCAGCTAGAGGAAGATCCTCAAAGAGAGGAAATATCCAACTAGCATCGTCAGAATTCATAGAATTCATGAATTCTAACGATGTTAGTTGGATATTTCCTCTCTTTGAGGATCTTCCTCTAGCTGAAACAATATGTAAACTCATTCTAGACTCAGTAATAAATTTCCTATATATATATATATATATATATATATATATATATATATATAGATATATATATATAACTACTTCATTTACTCATATAAAATTAATATACGGAAGTATAGATTTATGCGTAAACTTTAAGTATTTACTTCAAAAGTGCTCAATACGTAGGTAGAGCTAGTTAGTAATTTATAAAATATATATGGCGATTAAGCTACACTGAATATTCTGCGTTTCATCCACTATAGGATTCGTCAGGCTTATGCGCGAATTCTGTGGTTGTTTCTTGTTTTTATATATGTTGAGGATTTTAGTTAGCCAATCAGCTTTCTAGTATCCACCGCGCCCCTTCCTATCAGCCAATGGGCATGCATTTTACCGAACAAAGGATCTGTTTTAGAACTAGGTTAGTGGTTTAAGGTAGACGTTTTCCTCCCCTGTTTTATATATATAAATATACATATGTGTACACACATACATGCACACATACATATATATATATGTGTATATATATATGTATATATATATATATATATATATATATATATATACAAAGTTCAACAAAATGTTTTGAGCTTATATAGAAGTCAATTAAAAGTCAAACATGAGCACGTAAAATTATAGAGGAATACAAAGCGAATCAAATGAGGTATAGCAGTTACATTCAATTTTGCTGAAATCGCGCAGTTGTATATGAAAGAGGTGATATCTAAATACAGTACAGTTTCTTGTGACCTAAACACGTTGGGTCATGTTATAGCATGCTTGAAATCAAATTACTTTTTTTGTTTTTTTTTGTTTTTTTTCTTTTTTACAGTTCCAGATCCTCCTAAAATATTGAACATCAAATCGTCCATGTCGACTTTGGATATTTATTGGGAATCCAACAAGGCCTCACACGGACTGTTACAGCAGTATCACGTTATGTGCAGTGAAGATGATAATTTTGACCAATCAATATCGATTATGAATTCAGCCCGGAAAGGAAACAGTGCGAGCTTTTCCGGCTTGAAAGCATTCACTGAATATTACATCAAAGTGAGTACAACAAAAATGAACCAAGAAAATGGAATACATTAAAAACTAGGAATATTAATATGGCGATTATTAAGAATGATTTCGTGATTCCATCTCAGTTTTCTTTGACGCGATAATAGTTGGAGATTACTGACAATATCTGCAACAGAGATATGAAACATTCAGGTCATGAATGCATAAGTTTAGTCATCATAACAATGCACTTTTAATATATATATATATATATATATATATATATATATATATATATATATATATATATATATATAAAATCTACTATTAATGAGCCAGTGGCAATGCACATATACCAACAAAAATCAAGCCAAGTAAATTGACTCAAATATTAAGCAGCATGATTAACATTTCTGTAAACGAGCATTCATATATATTTGCAAAAACCCAAACAACAAGGAAAAAGGTTTACATCATATTTGTATTTTGTTTCGACATCAACTACAAAATTTAAAACTTTATAGTATTCAAAAACTTTCGAGGTTGGCATCTTATCAGACTTATTGAAAGAAATACAAGATTAATACGTATCTGAACATGTTTTCCTTCTGTTATTAATGGTATCTCGCAGTGTGACCCATGTCATCGTGGTGCGATAAGTACAAGGTCTATGTTTCAGAGGCATAGAGTAAGGATGGCACTACACATGTTTGATATACTGACGTTTTAGTTGTCAGAGTTAGATCTTCGTCAGACCAGACTTTATCTTCCGAAATTATCTGATACCTTGTTGATTCTTTGTCTTATTTCCACATCAAAAGTGCCATCATTTGATAAGGTACTTCCAAGGTAGACAAAATTTTTTACGACTTCAAGGCGCTTTCCACAGACGAAGATATCAGGTTCCACATACAGATCATCAGGAGCGGGGGTGTACATGGTTTTAGTTTTCTTAATGCTAACTGTCAGTCTGAAGCAGGTACAAGCATTCGTGAAAAGTCCCATCACAAGATGCATATCTACTGGGGAGTGTGTTACCAGGTCAGCATCATCAGCATACAACAGCTCCCTAACAAGTTCATCACTAACAAGTGTTTTGGCTTGGGATTTTCTGAGGTTGAACATCTTTCAAATCGTTTGGGATCTAATATAAACACCCATATCACAATCATGGAAACCATACCAGAGCACAGCAGTCAGATAGAGCGAAAACAATGTGGCTGCAGCTATATCGCCCTGCTTCACTCCATTATCAATGGGGAATTTTTATGAAAGCCGACCATTGAAGTTGACGCGACCTTTCGTACTACGATGAAGTTGCTTGAACTTTTCCGTAAAAGCAGGTGTAAATCTACAAACACCTGGCAAAGAGGAATACGCTATTCAATACATCATTCCAAAAGCTGTCCAGCAGAAAACACCATATCCACGGTTCCTCATCCACCTTTAAAACCAGAATGGGATTCCGGAAGGATATCAGGAGATATATACTTCTTCAATCGGTTTAGCAAAAGCTGTGCAAATACCCTTCAAACCACTCTCTCTCTCTCTCTCTCTCTCTCTCTCTCTCTATATATATATATATATATATATATATATATATATATATATATATATATATATATATATATATATATAGTGCGGCACAATCACGTTTACACACCAGTTCTCACCAGATCACCGAAGTCAAGCAACGTTGAGCCTGGCCAGTACCGGATGGGTTACCATTTGGGAAGGGTAGGCGCTGTATGTACCTTCTGAAAAGGTTGGGCGTGGGGCCAACACTCTCACCCTGTAAAAAGAACTCCTCGCTACAAAAGCATCTACAAAACGTAGATGCCGTATGTCCCTCCAGGGGCTCACGGGCTATGGGGCATATATATATATATATATATATATATATATATATATATATATATATATATATATATGAGAGAGAGAGAGAGAGAGAGAGAGGGAGAGAGAGGCAGACAAACAGACAGATAGAGAAAAAGATCGATAAATAGCTTGAATGCTATATAGGTATTGAGAGAAGGAAGGTCCGCCATATAAAAGCTCGATGAGTTAATAACTGTGACGTCATAATATAATTGTGTTGTCGGGATGAAGTTTTTTTTTTTTTTTTTACAAAGGCATCACGACTTATCAAGGCCAAGAGGCCACTCAAGGATAAGGGTTAAAGATTGTACAGGAGACAATTGGACAATAAAGTAAGCGTTAGTAATGGAAATTCGGTAAATTTGTTATCATATATGGAACAGCTCATCAAAAACTTGTTTACATTAGACTTGAAGACAACCATATTGTAGTCAGTTGGAAAGCAGGAAAACGGAAGACAATTCCATAGGCATGCAGTTCTAAGAACGAAGCTTTGTTCATGGAATCTACGTTTAGGTTTAGGCATAGATAAAGATGAAGTCGCCTGTTCTTATAGCCAACGGCATTAACTCTAGATTGGTTTAACAGGAAGAAGTGATTCACAAGCAGCTCCCAGTGACATTTGTACCGGGTTAGGGGAGATTACGACGTCATGTTTTTGCAGTTCTTGTGGAAAGGTGTCATGATCTCCCTACATACAGAACCAGGTATTCCTAAATGATCATCCATCTGGCATTGCTTGGCTCACGTTCCTAAACTTTTGTTATTTTCATATATATATATATATATATATATATATATATATATATATATTTTTTTTTTTTAACGAGAATCAACGTGTCATCTTGATGACGCCTTATTCCCCTGCTTTGAAATGCTTTCAGCAGAATCTAGATTTGAAATGGAAAACTTGCATTAAATCTATTTACAGGGAATATGAAATTCACAAGTGTCCTTAACTGCATATATCTTCCGGTCATGGGAGAACTACATGTATCGCTTAACATTCTCAAATGGTCACCTATCCTATACTGGCCAGGCTTTACGTCACTTCACTTTGATGTTTCAGTGCGATTATACCCTATAAGTACAAAGTGCCTTCAATAAATTTCCAGACATTTTTGTACATGCATTTAAAATTGTCGCGAACTCTTAAAAATTCAATATGTTATTGCTATACAGCTTACGAGATGACTGACCAATTTTTATGATTCCAGGTTCACATGAACAGCTACAGCAGGAATTGGAATACACCCTACTAAGTCAAAGAAACGTATGGAATGTTTCAGACAGCTTTTGAATTATCTTGCATGAATCGAGCATCAGTTTTTAAGTGGTATAAGAGATTCAAGGAAGTCAGGGATTTTGTGAGGGACGATGAGAGGTGTGGGAGAAGTAAGGAAGACAGAATATCAGAGTTGATTGACAAAATATCGAATTTCATGGATAAGGACCGTCATGTATGTACAGAGACAATAAGTGCACAGTTTGATGTCAGTGTGGGAACTGTGCACACAATTATTTGCAAGAAACTGAAGATGCAGAAGATTTGCATGAAGTTTGTCCCAAGGGTGCTCAGAGAACTATTTGACCAAGACGGGCATCAAGACAGTTCCTCATCCTCCCTAATGTCCAGACATTGCTCCCTGTGACTTTTGGTTATTTCCTAAGCTCAAGGAAAACCTTAGAGGTTGTCGTTATAAAACAATTGAGGAGATGAAAGAGGCTTCTCCGAGGGTTATTGATATGCTCACACAAGAGGATTTCCAGGGGGCTTTACAGATGTTGTTAAAACGGAACAAGTGCATTGCAGCCGGAGGAGATTACTCGAAGGGGACTAGAGTTTCATGTGTGTACTATCAATATAAGTACCTATACGAAAAAAAAGTCTGGAAACTTATTGGAGACACCTCGTGCATTGAAAGTGTGTAAATAAAAACTGTTATAAACAGAAAAAAAAATACTGTATAATCTAAATTGTATTACTATTTTATTTATTTTTATTGCATTTTTTTTTGTCAGGTCCGTGCTAGGACGAACAGTGGATGGGGACCATTTTCAAGCAGTGTGAAAGCGAAAACAAAGGAAGGTCCTCCCTCAGCCGTTAAACAAATCGAATGGATCCATAGCAACATGACGTGTCTGACTTTATCCTGGAAAGCTCCGAATGAACCTAATGGGATTCTTAAAAATTATAAAGTAAGGCCTAGAACCCCTAAACACAATTTATTAAGTTAGTCAGGTATAAACTGCACATCATGCTAATCACAATGCCAAAAAAAAAAAGCTAGTATTTTGTTAAGAAAATATATGCAACTAACGTCTTCATATTTTTACTAGCAGACCGCCTGTCGTTAGCTGGTCGTAAAATATGCATAAATATTATATTATAATTATGTGAATCTGTTTCTCTTCCCATTTTACTTTGTTCGTCTTATCCTTCATCTCTTTTTCTATCTTGTTGGTTTATTCAGTGTCTTTTGCTGTGGTAATTATTCTTTCAGTGTTCTGCATTATGTTTTTATAATTTATTTTGTGTACAGACTTCTACACAAACCAGCCATCTTCCTCCGTCTTTCCTTTTCACATAGAGTCGCTCAGTATCTTTGGGTGTAGTGCATTGTGCATTGTCATGAGTTTCCTGGTCTTCCTCAGTTCTTTTTTTGATCCAACTTATAAACTATCCAGAGTATCTTACTAATGACACTGCCCACGTGTTTGTTCTTTTGATTAGGTTTCTACTATAAAGTTTAGTTTCGAGGACCTTTCCTGTTCTTCTGAGGTATTCCTTTCGAATTTTCTCTGTCAATTCCGTTGTTTTGATGATGTTGTTTTGATGATGTCTGATTCTAAAACTCCCAAGTATTTATAACTATCATGTTCACCTAGTGTACCTTATCTGTGTTTGATTGAGCAGTACTATGCCTTCTGTTGCTTCCAGTTTTCCCCTCCTCCGTTTGAATTTTTAAGGACTATCTCAATACCATTTGACTTGACTAATGTGGATTTTGACAAGTGTCTCATTGGTTTATATTATGATAATCATAGTCTTTTTTTTTACACAGTGGTCACCACTTATCAAGGTCCGTAAGCCACTAAGGGATAAGGGTTATTGCAAGTACATTACGTTAGTGTGGAGATTTGATGAAGTGTTTACTTAAGGAGGCTGTTCATTAGGAATTTGTTAACGTTGGACTTGAACACATCCAAGTTGTAGTCAGGTGGGAAGCAGGCAGACGGAACAGAGTTCCACAGGCGTGCAGTTCTAAGAAAGAAGCTTTGTTCATGGAATCCGCGTTTTGATTTAGGCACATATAAAGAGTGGGGGGAATTTTTCAAAGTGGATTCGGCTAGACGGGTGTTTTTCGTGAAAGATTGGCGAGGGGGGGGGACCAGAAATTGGAGTTCAGACGAGCACCTGTCATGGAAATAACGATAAAACAAGGATAGGCTCGCAACGTCTCTTCAAAAACAACATCATCATCTGCAAAACACAATCATTCCCAGAGTCGAATAAACGATGACTAACATGTAAGATCAAAGCAAGGAGGAAAGGTTAGACAGAACTTCTCTCTTTTCATCACAATCGCTCATTTGGCTCTAATTGAAATGAATGGCTCTTGTCTAGGGAAAGAAGCATCGTGTCTTGAGAAGCTTCTGGGACTGATGTTTACTCTTGATTTGAAATTGAACACATACATCAAATCTGTTGCCAAGATTGCTGGAAAAATGGTTGGATCATTCTACTGCTCTAGAAAGTATCTCATTGTCGATGCAATCCTCTATCAACGCCAAATACGTCCTAAAATGGAATACTGTTGTTATATCATGGCAGGAGCTGCTTGCCATGCTCTATCCGCCTTGAGGCAGGTGCTCGTCTGAGCTCCGATCTATGGTTCCCCATTGTCAAAATATCATAAAAATACTCAACTAGCCACAACTACTATCACCTTTTCCCCCACTCTTTATCTGTGCCTAAATCTAAACGCAAATTCCATGAACAAAGTTTCTTTCACAGAACTGCCCACATGTGGAACACTGTTCCAGCGGCTTGCTTCCTTGCCATCTACAATATTTCAAGTCCAATGTAAAAAAATTTTGTTTACCTCACATTCATTAGCACTAACGCTCGAATGGCCTTCAGACCTTGATAAGTTGTGATTTCTTTGTATAAAAAAACATAGTTATGAGTTGAGATGGCGAATGACATCACGTTTTACGGATTGAGAGAAAGCAAAGTTTTTCGAATGAGTCTGCAAGTGGAAGTCGAATGAAAGATATCGAATAACACGAGTTTGCCATGAGTTCCTAGAGGTAGTTGGTCAATAATGTAGAAACTTTGATGTTCACTAAGTGTGAAATGTTAAACGAACCTAAGATCTGTCTCCACGGCACTGATTTCAGTTAAGTAAAAAAGGTAACTAAATAATCAACTAAGAGAACCTTACCCTCCCTCTCTGCTGAGTCAATCCTGTTCGAAAATTAAACCTTTAAGAATTCTCAGCGAACATTTCCTTGTGTCTTTCCTGTACGAAAAGAAGCTATATTTGTATAGCAACAACTAGATAAAATTGCACTGATGAAGAGATGAGGCGGCATTAAACAGAAGCATAAAAACCCACGCATGTATTAAGAATAAATTTGATAATAAAACATTAACACGCGAATTGGGAACTTTGACCATTTCTCTTTTTTTCCTTCCTCGCGGTGTGATTTTAATAGCCTTATACTCGTTTATTGTAGTAAATTTTTTTTTTATCGTCTATTGGCACTTTAAATAAATGAATAAATATATATAAATATATATATATATTTCTGTAGAAATATATTTTCTTATAATATATATCAATCCTAATTTAAGAAGCTCAATGTAATTACAGAGTAATATAGAGAATAAATATATAATATGGTGTAATGAAAACATATTAAAGGTATTTGCAGTCTCTCTTCCAATTTTCGGATTTTAATCATGTCAAATCAGACTTCAATTTCTTTTGACGGATTGATTGTTGCTATTTCTTCTGATGAGTTAAGGGCATAATAGATTCACTGATTGATATAATAATTAAGTGACTGATTTTGCTCTACGAAACAGATACTGTCAAGAATTGTATAAGTCAACTGAATCAAAGGAATAAATTATAAGATGGTAAACATTATGAATTTTGGAATATAACTTTTTGTCATTTATTCTCTCTCTCTCTCTCTCTCTCTCTCTCTCTCTATATATATATATATATATATATATATATATATATATATATCTGTGTGTGCGTGTGTGTGTGTGTGTGTGTGTGTGTGCATTATATATATAGCATAACCACGTTTACACACCGATTCTCGTCAGATTACCGAAGTAAAGCAATATTCAGCTTGGCTAGTACCAGATGGGTGACGATTTGGGAATTCCCGGCGCTTTATTTACTCTCTGCTTTTCTCGGCATTGATTCCAGTTGTTCTGGACCTCCGCTTGCCACTGGTATTAAACAATGCCCACTAAGGAGAGATATGGTTAAAAATTCTTGCCACAAAAATCCCACGCGCAAGCACTCTTACAGTGCGTATCCATAGTCTGTTAGGACTGAAGAAAATGGATATTTCAACGTGTTGCTTGGTCTTAAACGTGATATTTTAATCTAAGCAATGTAATGTACTCGCAAGGTGCTCGGCGTTGCCCGGTCATAAAATACGCATAAATATTATATTTCAATTAATGCAGAATTCTTATTTATTATAAACAGAAATGCTGTAGCTAATAAATGAATAAAAAAATGAACAAAAAAGAAACAGAAAGGAACTGAGGAAAGTGCATGAGAGTATGGTTTTTCTAAACAGTTCATTTCTTGTAAGAAAAAAAAATACTTGAGCCGAGATCGAAACCAAAACCTTAAGATTGTTAGTTAAATACAATAACCATTTTGCCAGCTTTACACGATCTTTAAAAAGTGTTTTCAAACTTACTTTTTCTTAACATATGTAATCTGTCATGTGAACGATTCATGCATGCGCATTCGTGAAACAGTTGAAAAACAGACATAAGTCCGATAACCCCCACATACCGATTTTTCAATTTTGACCACTTAGTAACCCTGTCTGTAGATAAAAAAAATTCGCTAAATATGTAGGTTAAGAAGTGTCTTCACACACGCACGTTCTAACTTTTATAGACGTATTGATAATGATCATTTTGATAATGATCATTTTGATAATGATCATTTTGATAATGATCATTTTGATGATGATCATTTTGATAATGATCATTTTGATAATGATCATTTTGATAATGATCATTTTGATAAAGATCATTTTGATTATGATCATTTTGATAATGATCATTTTGATAATGATCATTTTGATAATGATGACTTTACATATCTACGTTTTATTGTAAGTTTCACTGCTCTCCGTCTTGTTCATCTCTATTCTGTGTTAAACGTTACTGTACAACCATCAATGAAATAAAAAATAATTTAAATAAGAAAATTTGAAAACCGGAAAATACTGAGAAATGATAAAATCATTCTTTTTATTTATTTTTTTTTTTTTTATTAAATTCCGAATTTTCGCCAATAATATGAATAACAAAAAACAAATTAAATAAAAAAAAAATATTTTATCATTTCAAAATTTTCTAGTTTTCAAATTTTATTTAAATTCATAAAAAATACTGTTTTCTAAAATGTGTGACTTTCCATTGCTTCAAAAAATAATTGTTTGTTGTTTATCTTTATAGATCACCAGAACGAATATGTTTTCTTACACCGAAATCAAACAAGAATTAAAACCAGTAACAGTGGAGATAAATGTCACTACTAAGTTTGAAATGTGCGGACTTAATCCAGCAACTCAGTACGAATTTACCATCAGAGCAACGACCGGCGGTGGACAGGGAGACAACAGCGAGCCAGTCACTTTCTGGACGGAGATTATGTCACCAGTCGCCCCTCCAAGCCCCACAGTTGTTAAGGTATCCCACACCAGTATCGACATCGCCCTTCAACCGGTTGTCATATACACCGGACCTGTTAGTTGGTATCAGATCCGAGTGGAAATATTGCAAACCGAACTTGCTGCGACCTTTCAGGAAAGAAGAGTACGAGAAAATTCAGTTCCGCACGAAACGGGTGACCTAACGGCCGTACTCTTTCCAAATTGGATCGATTATTCCACGATTTTTACTGTCGGGGACAATAAAACATTTGGCGGGGTTCTTAACAAACCTTTGTCGAATAGAAACGCTTACCGTATACATTACGTGGTTTATAGTAGTCTCAATAATGTCTCCAAGTGGAACGCTTCCAGTACAGCGTCTCCGGTTCGCCTCCTTTCTGACCGAAAGCAGGAACCTTTCTCGGAGACCGCGATAGTTTTGATAGCTGCAGCCATTCTCATTTTCTTACTATTTATAATCTTTCTTTTAATCGTTTATTTCTATCGAAACCAATGGAATCGGAAGCGACAATATATTTCTAACATAGAGAAGAACCTAGAGTATTCAGAGGATGAAGTGTTAGAAAAATATTGGAACGCAACTTACTCGATTCACGAACGCCGTTTTATTGTCGTAAACATCCCCTTCATACCAACGAAAGATTCATCGCCGCATCCTTCAACGCGTCCAAATAACTCCTCTATCACCCCTCGAAAAGTACAGTTGACACCAAATAAACAAACCAAGACGTCTTCCCGTCAAAAAATCAACGCAGATAAATACCCTGTCACCTTTAGGAAAGAATATGACGCCCTTAACGAATTACCAAAGCCGAAATATACGTTTAACGAAGCAACTAAGACGGAGAATGCTAACCTGAATCGATTCTCACATTTACTTCCGTACGACCACAGTCGGATACGACTAAAACCGGACTTGTCTTCCAGAAGCACGTACATTAACGCCAGTGTCATAAGCAAACCTGATTCAAAGGATTCGACCGACGCCTCCAACCGCCACGATCTAACCCATCATAATTACATCGCGGCTCAGAGCCCGTTCAACCCTGAAACAATGCGCGACTTCTGGCGGATGATCTACCAGCAACAGGTTCGAGTTGTTGTCATGCTGACCAAAAACGTCGAAGAGAAGATCATGAAGTGTTCAAAATATTTCCCGGAAATTGTCGGACAGTCGTTCACCTTCGAGCAATTCGTCATGCGAGTGGTTAATGTGGACAACTATGTTGATTTTAACATAACGGAAATCCTTCTCAAGCTGACCGGCGGGAACCAAATGAGTTTGTACGTCTTTCGCTTGTTTGAATGGCCTGATAAACGTACCGTTGGCTATACACTGCCTTTGCTCGACATGCAACGGAAGGTAGGCACCCACTCTTTTATTTCTATAGACAAATTTAAACAAAAGAATTAATAATTCACCGGTTTGTAAACCTAAATTGCTAAAGGAGTAGATAGGTTCTGTCTATCGCCCGGCTTCCATACTCCTTCTTTGCCTATTAGTCAAGCGCAGAGACACTATTTCAGTGATTCGAAAGAAACACCCAGCGGTAGATCTTGTTTCCTGGCTAGGGCAACGAACGCCGTTTTTCCCCATTCCCAGCACGCCGCACCCCTAAAACTGAACATTTGGGAGTGCTTGAGTATGAGATATGCCTGAGCAATTAGATTGGGTTGACCTTATTCTAATGGGTTGAGGGTACCGGATTGACAGTTCCTGGCTGCTGTTCCCGACTGGTAGTACAGGTACCCTAACTCTTTGATAGCGCTTAGAGCGGCTGCTCCATCAACAGTTGAATAATATCGGGTTGTTTGTAGTGCCATGACGCGCATGGAAAGGGGCCCTGCACTCATCCCCGGTGGGCTTTCCTGAGACCACAATCCTAATTGGAGAAAGGTCAGCTGATGGTGTACTTGTGATGCATGTCTGATGCTCTGCATAACCTCTTGTTTAGCTCCCCCTTACCTAAACCGAAACTCTTTAAAAAATATGACGACAGTACAATCTAAAAATAAGCTTAAACCAGGCTTAGGGACAAACAAATTCAACTTGCCTCCTCCCTTGAGGCTCGCATTCACAAATATCCGTGGGCTTAGAACTAATTTAGCTGATGTTGAAGCATTTCTCTTAACAAATACCCCGGATATCTTAGCACTAAGTAAGACTAACCTACACTCCTCCATCCCCTCTAACCACTTTAACATGCCTGGATATCTCCCACTCTGCCGGAAAGACTCTGACAGACACATGCACGGACTTGGAGTTTATATTCGTAATACCCTCCCCCTGACTAGAGAAACAAACCTAGAAACAGATGATCAAGCCTTTATGTGCTTTAGACTAAACATGCAACACAATATTAGCTACTATTATTTTCTCTACCGCTATCCCTCGACTCAGGAAAGCACCATAATAAACAAAGCCTCTGACAGCATAGACACAGCACTGTCCCTCGACACTAGCGCACAAATACATGTATTTGGTGACTTTAATGTCCACCACAAAAACTGACTTGGATTCTCTACTTACAGAGATGCAGCGGGCAACACAACTCATAGCTTCACTATATCTCACTCCCTATCACAAATTGTTACGTTTCCAACGCGTTTCCCTGACCAGGAAGAACAACACGCATCACTTCTAGATCTGTTTTTGACCACAGTTCCCGATGATTGCATAACGAAGGCCCACAGCCCACTTGGGAACGCTGATCATGCAGTGATAATGGTTGAAATCGCCCTAAACTCTAGAGCCAAAACTGAAGAGCCAGTGCTCAAAACAACGAGATATTATAAAAAGGCTGACTGGGAAGCCATCAGGGAACAAATCAGAGATGAAATATTTTTTCTCTTCCTGCTGAACAGTGTGAAAATGAGACCACTGACTGGTTCAATACTGCAATCGAAGCGCACGTTCCCATGCTGAAATTTTATAGCAAGCCCCACTCTTCCCAATGGTTTACGTCGACTTACGCAACTGCCATTGCTCAAAAGCAGCATGCATACCGTAGGTTCAACCGACATAAGTCCAGTTCAAACAGACTGAAGTATATAGAAGCTAGAAATAACGTTAAGAAAGAAATAGGGACAGCTAAGAGAGAATTTACGGAAACCACTAAAAAACGTATCGAAGCACAAACTCGAGACTTCTGGAAAATCTACAACAGCGTAGTAAATAATGGGCAATCAACAATTCCCCCACTAACCAACAATCACGAGGTTGTCTCCTCAGCAACTGACAAGGCTAACATGCTTACCAGTCGGTTTGCCTCAACCTCCACACTGGACCCTTCCAACCACCCCCTACCTGACTTTCCTATGCGGACAGTCGCCACGCTAGACGATCTGAAAACCACCCCTGCTCAGGTGCATGCTATCATAAAAAACCTTGACACTTCAAAAACCAATAGCTGTGCTATTAAAAAAGTGCTCAGCCGAAGTAGCTCCAGTTCTCTCCAAACTCTACAACAAATGCCTTAATGAATCTTGCTTTCCGGGCTGTTGGAAAACTGCTTCTGTTGTACCAGTATTCGAGAATTCTGGCGAAAGGACTGACCCATCAAATTATCGCCCCATTAGCCTCCTCCCACTTTTTGCCAAAATATTTGAGACCTTAATTAACCATGCTCTAGTCCATCACCTTATAGATGTTAAACTTCTGACTGACAAACAATACGGATTTAGACAAGCCCGTTCCACAGCAGAATCCTAACTTTGATCTCTGAACGTATATACCATTCACTGGACAAAGCTGGGGAGGGCAGAGCAGTAGCTCTAGATATATCTAAGGCTTTTGACAGGGTATGGCATGAGGGTCTCCTCAGGAAAATTAGATCATACGGTATCACTGGTAGAATACTTAACATAATTAAATCCTTCTTAGATAAGAGAAAAATCCAGGTTGTCCTCGACGGTCGTACATCTAAACAATATGATATACATGCGGAAGTGCCTCAGGGTTCTATCCTTGGACCTCTATTGTTCCTGATATTCATAAATGACCTCCCCGACAAAATTGCCTCTGAGATGGGTATATATGCTGATGACACTACACTCTATGGCAGGCACGACAGGAAGACGAATGAACACATTTCTAAAGAAATGGCAGAAACACTAGAGGAAAACCTCCAATCTGTGGTGGAATGGGGACAAAAGTGGTTGGTCGCGTTCAATGCTGCCAAGACTAAACTAGTTTCATTCAATAATTACAAGAAACCCTCTCTACCACCTATAGCAATGGCCAACGACTCTTTATCTGAGAGTACATCTTTTAAACTCTTTGGCCTAACGTTCACAGGAAACATGAGTTGGAACAATTACATTGAAGGCATTGCCAGGGCCGCTGCAAGAAAGGTGGGCTCTCTCTACCGTGCTAGAAAACTACTAACACATAGTTTCTTCCCCAGAACCGCTAGACTCTGGAATTCCATTCCAGGTCCATGCTTCCCCAACAGTACTGACGTGCAGAAGTTCAAGTGTAACGTGAACTGACATCTTGCTGCCCAAATCCCTACATAGTACCCCAGTAGTTGTTGCCCCTGATAGTAGCCCCCTACACCAAAGTGGCAATTTGCTTTGTTTGGGGTGAAAATGTAATATAAAAAAAATAAATAAAAATAAAATGGAAATTTTTATATGGGTATGATGTGGCTTCAATAAGTTTCGAGACGTTTTTCCTATGGTCATCTTTATTGATAGGACGTAAATGAAACTCTAGTCCCCTTCGAAGTAATCTCCTCCTGTTGCAATGCACTTGGACTGTTCCAACAACTTTTGGAAGCATTTCATACGATTCTGCGTCATTCTTTTTAAAGTTTAAAGTGCCCTCATGTCTAGATTCTAGGCTTTGGTAGATTGTATTCCAATTTTCTCTGTAGCTGTTCATTTGAACCTCGAATCATAAAAATCGGCCAGTCAGCTCATAAGATGTATAACAATAACGTACTTAATTTTCAAGAGTTGACAACAATTTTAAATGCCTGTATAAAAATGTGTGGAAACTTATTGAAGACCACTCGTATATGCAGACCGCATTTATTTTAAACATGACAGATTAAGAAAATGAAAAGGTTAGTGATGAGTTTTGACCGTTGCTCAATAAAGTTAGTCGTCTACTCATCGTCAGGAATGTGTGTGTGTTAGGCTCTGCAGGGAGTTGCATCTGGACTTTACGTTAGACGAAATCGCTATATAAAAAAAACATCATCCATAGATACGTCTCCCCCGTAGAGAACAATAACATAAGATTCATCATTTACTATAAAAAATTTAAAACCCAAAATTTAATTATTAAAAACAGCCCCTCCCTTCCACTTACACCACTAGAACGCACCAACGTCATCTATAAGTTCAAATGCTCCTTGAGATAATGTAACTCCTATAACAACAATGCAACTAATAGTTACGTCGGACATACGATCCAACATTATCATGACGCCTCACCTGCCATAATGTTGAATCTAGTGCAATCCGCCAACATTTATATGAAAAACATCACTGCCCTCATCGAATTGCAGGGAAATTTTAGTTAACAATACAAAAATACTACACCACGAAACGAATGTAAAGAAGCTTAAAAATATTGAAACTATTTATATCAAAGCAAAAAACCTAGTCTTAATCAGATCGCATTTCGGAACAGTGCTAATATGCTTAAATGCCTAGCATAACCCCCCCTCTCCTACACCTAACCCGTTCCTGCTACTGACCCCATAACTGGCACGCTCTGCTCCCTTTCCCCATGACACTAACATCCCACCGCCATTAGCAGTGCCAATGACTTCGCTCGCACGCACCTACTATTAAAAAATCCTCGTACAATTCCATATATATATATATATATATATATATATATATATATATATATACATACATATATATATGCATATGTATATATATGTATATATATACATTTATATATATACATTTATATATATACATCTACGCACGCGCACACACACACACACACACACACACACACACACACACACACACACACACACATATATATATATATATATATATATATATATATATACATTTCTTTCTTGGAACTGCACGCCTTTGGAACTCTCTTCCGTTTGCCTGTTTCCCACCTGACTATAACTTTGATGTCTTCAAGTCCAAATATATATATATATATATATATATATATATATATATATATATATATATATATATATATATATATATATATATATATATAAATGATAAAGTTTTATGTTTAAATTTTATTCAGAAACAAACTTAATTTTGAAAACAAAAATTTATTGTTTGGACAAAGAATACAATATTTATATTAATTTTCTTAATCCATGGATTTTCAAAGAAAGCTCATCTCCTCAGAGGAAAAGTCATTAGCAAAATCTTAATTCTGGTTTGATTTAATTTTGATATTTAACACATACATTAAAATTATATTTTAAAGACTAAATCCCTGTAAAGAACACAGAGAAAGAAAATAAGTGTTGAAACAAAAAAAGATTTTGATATCCAAATAGAATATTAATCTTTGACTAGAATAGGATGGTGTTATTAGGTTCCAGATTGGGTGAAGATTGGTACAATGAAGGTAAGATCCAATTATATTCTATTCAAAATAACATCCCGTAATTCTTTGGGAATGGAGAATTTAGAATTATTACGTCTCATTTTTAGGTTAAGTAAAGTCCAATTGGTCAAAATGGACATTCTTATTAGTTAAAAAATAATGATAAAATCATAATAATGTGCATTTTAATATCGAGTATAGTTGTTATTTTTCGATTGGATTTCAAATGATAAAACATAGAGACATTAAAAACCAAACGGTAATTTTTGTTTTAAATCGCTTGGGCGCAATTTTCGAGTCTCTAATTTAATGAAAAGAAAAGAAAAATTAAAAGTAAAAAGTAAGTTATTTCATTTGTATGTTTTAAAGTGACAGATGAAAAATGTATCGAAATAATATTGAAACCATCCCATCACTAATATATATATATATATATATATATAGTCATCTTCAAACAGTACTCATCACATAAACCTTTTCCCAGCCGTGGATCGAACCTACAACCGTTGTATTGACAGTCTGCAGCTCTAACCACCGGACCACGAATCAGTGCCCGTAAACATTTCTCCTGAAATGTCTATTAAATTAACATTTGCCTGTCGTCACACACTACACTGATGATTCCCGAAAGGATGAAACTCTAGTGTATGTAGGTTATATAAAAAAATATAATTATAGCAATAATTATGTCACCCCCTTTAAAAAACTCGGTTCTTATTGTGGAACACTTTTACTTGAAGTTAAAAGTCGGTCACTTAAACTTACATGCGCAGATCACGATTTCATAATCATTAGATCATTATCACGTTTTTACATTTAATTATAAATGTTTTAATTACAACTGTATTTCTCGTTGTTAAGGATGGCCGTGTGGATTTGTTCCTTACTAATGTAGTTAGAGATGGATTCGTTGCAGGGATCGAATCTCCCAACCGGCGATAATCGTGACACCCTGCACTGATGATTCCTGAAAGGATGAAACACTAATATCTGTAGGTGTTTAAATATATATACATACATATATATATATATATATATATATATATATATATATATATATATATATATAAATATATATATATATATAGTAATTTATAAAATATATATGGCGATTAAGCTACACTGAATATTCGGCGTTTCATCCACTCTAGGACTCCTCAGGCTTATGCGCCGAATATTCAGTGTAGCTTAATCGCCATATATATTTTATAAATTACTAACTAACTCTACCTACGTATTGAGCAATTTTGAAGTAAATACTTAAAGTTTACGCATAAATCTATACTTTCGTATATTAATTTTATGTGAGTAAATTAAGTAGTTATATATATATATATATATATATGTGTGTGTGTGTGTGTGTGTGTGTGTGTGTGTGTGTGTGTGTGTGTAGCATTCGAATGAGAATCCTTGTGCCAATCAGTATAAAATAGATAGCAGATTCCAAAATCATTTTAAAATTTTGGAATCTCTCTCTATCGCGATTCGAAAACTTCTATGTGCTGACAGAAGGAATTGTTAAAAATGTTAAATCCCTTTGGGGAATTTTGACCAACTCCCATTTTTTTTCTCCCTCCCGGTGCGATTTTGATAGTCTTATACTCGTTTATTGAATTAAATTGTTTATTTTAATTGTCTATTGGCACTTTACATATCTAAAAAAGTTTTCCCTATTGCTCTTTATTATCGGCATTAATATTATTTTTATTGCTATCGATTTTTCTCTTGATCAGATGATAGCCGAAAGAGCTCTAGAGAGATTTCCACTTTCTCTCTCTCTCTCTCTCTCTCTCTCTCTCTCTCTCTCTCTATCTATCTATCTATCTATCTATCTCTCTCTCTCTCTCCACACACACACACACACACACACACACACACACACACACACACACACACACACACACACACACACACACACATATTAAATAACCAGTGTTATTGTTGAATTTCATTTAGATTTGATGCTTTATTTCAGGTTCGTCAGTTCTCAAGAAAATATCCACAACATCCTGTGCTAGTGCATTGTGGGACCGGAAATGGGCGCACAGGGACATTCATCGCAATCGACAGCCTATTAGATGAATATAAACAACATGGAAGCATCAGTGTGTTTAACCGCGTCAAGTACATCCGCGAATGCAGGCCGCACATGGTACGAACTTTCCCGCAGTATCTGTTTATCTACGACGCCATCGGCGAGGCGTTCCAGGCCGGAGACCTTTCCTGCCTCACCCTCTCCGACCTCGATGCTAAGTGTAAACAACTAGACACCACGAATTGGAAAACTTCCAGAACCTTCTTGGAAGATCAATTCGAGCTCCTATGTTTTCTGACGCCCAGACCACATATTGACCAAATTCGAACAGGCCTGTTACCAGAGAATAGCAGAAAGCACAGATACCCAGATATTATCCCACCGGACCAATTCCGCCCGCCGTTGACAAATTCGTTTTGTAAAACTTCCAACGTATGTATACCCGTGTATATAAACGCGGTCTTTATAGACGGGTATAAACGAAAGGGTGGCTATATTGTCACCCAGACTCCTTTAGCAAACTCCTTAGAAGAGTTTTGGTGCCTTATTTATGAGTATGGCGTCAGGACCATCGTAATGATGGATCGAAATATTAAAGGCGATACCTGTATCTCATATTGGAAACATGGACGGTCTTTCAAATACCTCACAGTAACGCCTGAAAGCAAGTCTACAAATAATTCAGCTATCGTACATCGCTTGTTGCTAAAACGGAATGACGCCGACTCGGAGGATGCGGCAAGAGAGGTTCATCTCTTCCGGTTTAAGTGTTGGAAAAATCCTAATTTTGTTCCCGTGGGTAGGGACAGCATGCTGGACTTAATTGTTGACGTGAACCAGTGGCAAAAGAGAAACGGACATTGGCCGATCGTGGTGCATTGTAAGGACGGAGCGACTAACAGCGGTCTGTACTGTACAAGCGATCGTCTCATTCAGGAGATGACCCATGAAATGGTGACCGATGTCTACCATACGGTAAAAAAAATGAAAATTAGACGACCGGAGATGATTTCAAGCGTGGTGAGTGCCTCGTCAACCATTGGGTGCGTTTGGTTTACCCCATATTTACTCTGTGGTGAAATTATTTAATTTTAGACCACAATGAATACGAGATTGATTCCAAAAGAAAAGCTTCCTATTTTTTAAACTCTAAAAAGTTAAAAAGCCTCGAAAACGGAAGTGGTACAATTAAAACAAGCGACTTAGAGTATATATATGCTGTGAGCATTAGTTGAATAAATTGAGGAAGTATATATGCTTCAAATTCCTCAATTAATTCAGCTATATATATTTAGTTGTGCTAGCAGTAAAATCGTCAATTAAAATGTATGTAGACGACTTTTAATAAGATAGGAGGAGAATCACGCACAAATATATATAGGGAAAACACATTTTTTTAATCACGTAAATTGATAATTTAAAAAAATAATTTCTTTCAAACAATTTTCTTATCGTTATTTGTCATTAATTAATAAATCTCACTATAAATATGGTTAGTATGTATCAAGTGTTTGCTCGAAACTGGAGATCCTAAACCGGACTCTTAAACAGGAACACGAAGGACGGTTTAAACTCCAAAGCAAGCAAGCAAGACAATTTTATATATATATATATATATATATATATATATATATATATATATATATATATATATATATATATATATATAAGTTTAGCGGTTATATTTAAATTCTGAAAAAAAAAAACAACATATAGACACATATATTCGAATTAAGAATTTATTGTTGGACAAGTAATATCTATCAGGATTTTCATCGGATTTCTAATCAGTGTCTTACTTCGATTATATATATATATATATATATATATATATATATATATATATATATATATAGTAGGATTGAGTTTTCCGTGATAGAAACGTTGATTGGATTTTAAAATAGAATACATATGAAATACGTTTGAAAGCCAAATTTCAACGCAATATAATAAAAATAAACAAATATGTATTTGTTTCCAAAACTTAACATCCTGGCGAGACAAAAAAGAAAAAAAACAATGTATAAAATTCTTACAAAGAAGTATATCCCCGAAATATAGCTTTTAAACAAATAAATATTTCATAATATTGTGTTGTAATTTGCCTTTCAAACGTATCGCATATTTATTTTATTTTAAAATTCAATCAACGCCACACACAACGGAAAACACAATCCTAACTTTCATATCTTCGTTGCCAACGCATTCTTCTGACATTTAAAAATAACACCGCAGACACGTGGACTATTTACCAACGTTTTTTTTCTTCGATTTTACATAATGACAAGAAAAAACAAAGTAATGTACAAAATTCTGAGGATGGAGTATATCTCTGAAATATTAATTTTAAACAAATTAATATTTGTTTATTTTCATAATATTGCGTTGTAATTTGGCCTGCAAATTTGTCTCATAGGTATTATATATATATATATATATATTTCATTTAATCACTTAAATTAATATACAAACGTAATCTTTTATGCGTAAATTTTCAGTATTTACTTCAACAGTGCTCGATACATACGTAGAGCCAGGTAGCAAGTTATGAAAATACATATGGAAATTAAGCTACACAGAATATTCCACCTTTCATTCTCGTGTAAATTCGCCAGGCTTATGCTAAAAGTTGTAGTTAGCGCGGTTTTTTTTTATATACGCACGTGCTATTAAATTTTCTAGTGAGCCGGGCGCGGCGGCAACTAGAAAGCTGGTTGACTAACTAGAAAATTCAGTAGCACGTGCGTATATAAAAAAAAAAACGCGCTAACTATAACTTTTAGCATAAGCCTGACGAATTTACACGAGAATGAAACGCGGAATATTCTGTGTAGCTTAATTGCCATATATATTTTCATAACTTACTATATATATATATATATATATATATTTGTGTGTGTGTGTGTCTGTGTCTATCTGTGTGTCTGTGTGTATATATATTGTATTAATAAAGGTGAAACTTTATGACTTTTTCTATTACTATATCTTAATTTACTTCAGTTTGCGTTGTATTGCCTTCTATAAATTATTTGTTTTATGTATATTTACCTTTTTCTTTCGTTTTTGCAGGAACAATACAAGTTTTGCCACAGTGTGATTCAACTCTACGTGAGCCGCTATAAACTCTGAGTTTTTCGTGTTGACCGAAGAAGAAATATTTTCGTAAACCAACATGAACCTTGCTGAAATGAAATTATTCCAGTTTCTAAGCATCGACTTGTTATTTTTGGTGTTGAATACTGCCTGACAATCGTTATAAATTAAGCAATAGCTGATGTTTTATTGTCACGTGATGAAGACGAGGCTTTCCACAACAACTTTAATTTTGAAATAAAAAGCTTTAAACCGTTTCACAGCATTTAAAGTATACAGATCTGTAGAAAATTAAGAGTTATTGTATTTGAGTATATATTTGTCTTATATTTTTGTTTTGGGTGAGAAAGTTTTTGGCTGTTAATTATGCTGAATTTTCTTTATATTAAACTAACTTGAATTAAGTATAATAAAATGTAGAATACATTCTACAAACATAACTAAATATTAATAATTATTTTTATATCTATAGACACTAGTGTTTAATAATTTAGCAATCATTAGTGGAGAAAGTGATAATTACAGCTGTTCGAGTGTAACTAAATAGATAAAGTGGTAATATAATAATAATAATAATAATAATAATAATAATAATAATAATAATAATAATAATGTATGTATATATACATACATATATATATATATATATATATATATATATATATATATATATATATATATATATATATATATAAGAGCAAATAGTTGATAAAACATGTTAAAAAACACTTTGAAAAAGAGTTAAAAACATATTTAATTTGAAAAGGAAACACTAAATAAGTGGATAGCCCCTTATGCGCGGAGTTTCGAAGAAATACTTTCCTTCTCAGGAATTAGCAAAATGCGGGATCGGATTTTGCATGCAAAAGTATTTGATGAAACTGCAAGTAAGTCAAAGATCTTACTTGATAACAAAAAGTGAAGCATAGGGAATATGGTTAAGAAAAAGGTGATTTAACGTTAAGGGATAGTCTGGTGAAAGGTAAAGTATCTAATTTTTATTTTATATATATATATATATATATATATATATATATATATATATATGATGAGTAAGATTATTGATAATTTATAATTAAAATTAAAAATTAAAAATCTGTTTCATAAGGAAGAAAAACAAAATCAATAAATTGTACGATCGTTTCGGAAACGATGTTTTTATTGTGATAGACAATGAGTCTTGGACAATAATTTTATGATATACTTTTTTGAAACAAAGTCTCCTCGTCAGCAAAAATATTGAGCGGGTTTTTTTTAAGACGCCAAAAATAAAGCTAGCATTTTTTAAGTAAGGCAGATGTATCTTTTAATGGTTCGTCTCCTAAAAGTCGTACGTATCATCGCCGATGCATTTATTTGGTAAATGTAGTTTATGAATGCTTTAAAATGTTGATGTTCAAAAAGCTATCATAAAATTATTTTCCAAGACTCACTGCCTATCAAAATAAAAACATCGTTTCCGAAACGATCGTACAATTTATTGATTTTGTTTGTTCTTCCTTATGAAACAGATTTTTAATTTTTAATTTTTAATTTTTAATTATAAATTATCAATCATCTTACTTAATATTAAAATAGCCCTAGGATATATATGCCTATCGAGCTTATTATATATCTACATTATAACGAGCACTTGTTTTCTTTTCTTTTATTAATGAATTTACTAATACATTAAAAT
>NC_136501.1:113351074-113363574 GCF_053919585.1 Euprymna scolopes
ATATGTGCATCTTCTATTGAAATTTTAGTTAGCCAATCAGCGTTCTAGTATCCACCGCGCCCTTCCTATCAGCCAATGAGAATGCATTTATCGGACAAAGGCCTATTTGACCTCTGGTTGACCTGTTCCTTTGTGTGTGCTCTATTTAGCCTGGATATTTAGCTTCTTGATCTGTTTTTAATCTAGGTTAGTGTTTTTTTTATTAATGTTAGCTTATATATAAATATATATGTGTACACACATATATGCACACACACACACATATATATATATCTACATATATATACATACATATATGTGTGGTCGTGTATGTGTATTCATGTTTATTTAATCTATTTATTTGTTTATTTTCTATTGTTTTTGTTAGTTTTAAAACTATTTTGTATCGCTATCCTAGAGTAAATTTTATCTTGTGAACACAGTTGTTTGCTATTTCTCTTCTACAGTTTAATAGATTTTGGGGTTCTTTAAAGTGCAGGATAGCAAATTTTTCATGAAGCCATAATCTAGAAGTGTAAGCCATTTTGAGTCCTCAGAACAGTTCCAGATGGTTCGCTGTTACACACAGTAGACAGTTCCACAGAACAAAATATTCTTACAGTGTCGAAACCAGGGAAAGAACATGTGAAATTGCTCCAGAAAAGGTTTAATATTTATGAAGCAATTCTGGTTTCTGATTGGTTGGTAGCAGAACGTGAATTAATTTGATTCGTCAGTTCTTAGCAGCATCGTTTATAAACAGAATCGTCCGACTGTGTGGGATCATACCCCATTATACACCAGTATAATGGGATGTGTCTCCTAGCGGCTTCGGCTGCATGGAGACAAGGTAGTACAAGTCAAGGATTCGTCACTTGACACTCAGCCCAACAGGTGAGGGGCCGGGAACCGGCCCAGCACCTGTTGGACTGAGGTACACCGCCTGGGTAATACCTAGGAGGTCCACCCTCCCAGGCCTTGCCACCGGGCTTTCCGGTGGGGCAAGTTTATTGCTTGCTGCCTGAGGCGCCCCGACCGGGGAATGCCGACGGGGTTACTCAGGCAATTTTTTAAAATTGCAGGAGTGCCCCACCTTTAGGGGAGCCTGTGGGGTTCCCACTTTCCAGGCCTTGTGCCAAATATTGCCGATGTGGGCGGCAATTAAATAACTACCCCATTATACACCCAAAATATTGCAACATCCTCCCTATTTTTTATAATGGGGAAGTCCCTTGTGTTTGTTCTGCTCAAAAATAAATATATATTTTTATATTCACTTAGACATAACAAAAATTAGAAATCATTGTGATCTTCGAATTTTAGCAATTAAAAAGACGCCATTTTTAATTGTGTTCAAATGTCAAAAAGGAAAATGACAAAGAGTTTTTTTTCACTTTTTTTTAAAGCAAAAGTATTAGTTATACATTAGTAGGTTAAAGTGTTAATACAAATATAATGGACTATTTTTTTTTGATATATTGAAATCTATATACATACAGGGCAGTGAAAAAAAAATTATTCAGTCGAATTCCTCAACAAGTTTTGAGAAAAAACGTTGTAGCTTTATCCTCGTCGCCGTTTTCGTAAATACATCAGCGATATTTTGTTCTGATGATATGTAATTCAAAATAATGGATTCCTTTTTTATCTCGTTTTTTATGAAATGGTATTTTATATCTATATGCTTAGATCTTTGGTTGATTATCGTGTTCTGTGCTAAGACTATACTGGCTTGATTATCACAATTAATTACTACGGGGCTTGTAATCAATTCTGGCTCTAAAATAGTCTTCAGGATATTTTTAAGGTAGAGTGCTTCCTGGGTCGTGTGTGTGAGCGCGATAAATTCTGCTTCACACGTATAGAGAGATACAATCTGTTGCTTTTTAGATTTCCATGAAATAATAGGCCCATTTTCTGAGAGTCTGAAACAATATCCAGATACACTCTTGCGATCTTCGTCGTTTGCCCAGTCTGAATCCGAAAAACCTTCTAATTTTAGGGGATTTCTTGATTTTCTAAATACTAACTTCTGTTCTTTAGTTCCTTTTAAATAACGTAGGACTTGTTTAGCTCTGTTTAAATCCTTCATTGTCGGTCGTGATAATTTTTGTGACAGTTTTGTTACTGTATAGCATATGTCGGGCCTGGTTGCAGTCATTAAATATATAAGACTACCTATAATTTCGCGATATTGTGTGTCATTTATTATTTCAGATTCTGTGTGTATATTTTTATTAATATCATTTTTGACCGGTGTAGAGTGTTTCTTACACTCCCCCATTCCAAATTTTAATAGTATTTTGTCGATGTATCTCGATTGAGTCATCGTAACAAGTCCTTTGCTTTGAGTAAATTCTATCCCCAGAAACCAGGATATTTTGCCAAGATCGGTCATTTTGAATCTTTTACTTAATTTGTTCTTAACATCATATGTCACAATTTGAGGCGATTAAATATCATCGACCCACAAAACCAAAACCAGTAGTTTATCGTCTTTGTGTTGGGTATATAAACAGGGGTCTACAGCGCATTGTCTAAATTGTTGTTTAATAATATAATCATGAAATACTGTGTTCCAACACTGAGCACTTTGCTTTAGACCATATAATGACTTGTTAAGTCGCCACATGCTATTTTTATTTTTCATTATAATTCCCTCTGGAGGGGTAATATAAATTTCAAAGTCTATTGGGGCATTCAAATAAGCATTTTTTACGTCCATTTGATGGATGTTTAGGTCATATTGTGATGCTACTTGCAGTAAAATTCTGAATGTCGTTAGGTTTGTGGTCGGTAAAAACGTAGAAAAGTATTCTTTACCGTAAATCTGAGAGCACCCCTTAGCAACAAATCTTGCTTGGTACTGTTCTACGCCTGATGCTGTACTATTTTTTGTAAAGACCCATCTGGTAGAAATAACATGTTTATCTCTTGGGAGAGGCACTACCGTATAGGTATCATTTTCGGTTAAGGCATCTATTTCTTTTTTTATGGCAATTTTCCATTCATCACAATGTTCTGAATTAATTGCTTCGTTGAAGTTTTTGGCGCATTTTCCATTGAATAGCAATAGTCGATTTGATAATCCTTTATATTGTCGACCACAAAAAAATAGGGTCGTCTTCTATTTCTTTTGGGATATCTTTCGACTTCATCATCATCATCATCATCATCATCATCATCATCATCATCATCATCATCATGGACACTCTCGTCTCCGTCATTTTTATTGTTTTCGTTTGTTCTAATTATTTGAGGTAATATAATTTCATCCTCTTCATATGACGGGTTTTCGTCTGTAAAATTAAACGTGTCTGTGAATTTTACACACCGGATTCTTTTTATTTTATTTTTCTCGGGATAAAATATTAAATTGGCTGGACTGTTTTTATCGCATCCAAGAAATATACCTCTGTCGGCTTTAACATTCAATTTACTCTTTTTCTCTATATATGCGAAGCAAGTTGAACTAAATATATGCATTCTGCTTAAATTTGTTTTTTTTTACCGCAGAAAGATTCATATGGAGTTTTAGATAGTGCAGTGTCCAAGAATTTCATGCCATGTCTGTAGATCATGGCAGGCGGTTTTTGATGGGACTACGCTATTTAAATAATATAGTCTTCCATTTTCTTTAATGTCGAATACAGTTCCATTCGGGTATACCAATTTTGATTTATTGGGGCTAAAGTTTATATTTGCACCTTGTTTTGGGGCAGCTTGTATAGAAAATATATTTTGTTTAAATTTTAGGATTAGAAGAGCGTTTTCTAGAATACAGAAATACAGTTCACCTTTATTGTTCTTTAGCGAGATTTTCGCGTTGCCTCTTTTCAAAACGATATCATTGACTCGACTCCCGTCAGCTAGTTCTACAAAATGATTTTGTGGCTTAAAGTTAGGATCAAAATTGATAAAATCAGATTCCTTTGTAATCACATGTGCCGTGGCCCCACAATCGACAAGAAAATTATTATTGTTTGTTGAAGCATCAAATGTACACGAAAATAAAAATGTATGTTCGCTAACAGAGCTCTCTACATTTTTAATGTAGTCGCCATTTTGAGTCCTGTATCTACATTGGAAACTCTTGTGATTAGTCGTCCACAATTATAGCAAATAATTTTTGTACTTTTCTTAGGAAAAAACTTGCTTTTGGCTAAGTTGCGTTTTTATTCCTGGCATGGGTATAATTCGATTTTGGTGTTTTTATGTGTGTATTTTTAAATTTCATGATATTTGTGGATTCGTTTTTTTTTTCTGTGATCATTTTTTCAGTTTCTTCGTAACTTCTGAGTGCTACCTTGAATTGGCTAAAAGTCATGGGTTTTTCTTTCTGGGTAATCACGGTGGTAAATGGCTTGAAATCATTCGGTAATCCCTTAAGGACCATGGGAATTAACAGACTGTCACTTATAACTTCACCAGACATTTTTAAAGGATTTGCAGTTGTCTCGGCTCTTATAATATAATCAGTAATAGTTTCGGCTTCCATTCGTTTTAGAGAGGTCAGTTCAGTGTATAAAGAAATAATTTTGGGTTTTCCTTTCGATAAATAATGCTCTCTCAATATGTTTAATGCTTTGCAGCCGTCGTCCAGGGCTTCTCTCATTACCAGTGATAGACTTCGGTCATCTAAACACTGTATTAATTCCGCAAAGACAGTTGCGTTCTTTTCAATGAAGTCGGGGTCGTTTCTGTTTTCAGGTTGTGTTTGTAGTACTTTGTGTAGCAGTTGTTTGCTATTTCTCTTCTACAGTTTAATAGATTTTGGGGTTCTTTAAAGTACAGGATAGCAAATTTTTCATGAAGCCATAATCTAGAAGTGTAAGCCATTTTGAGTCCTCAGAACAGTTTCAGATGGTTCGCTGTTACACACAAGTCCTGGGAGGTGACTTGTTTGTAGTAGACAGTTCCACAGAACAAAATATTCTTACCGTGTCGAAACCCGGGGAAGAACATGTGAAATTGCTCCAGAAAAGGTTTAATATTTATGAAGCAATGGTAGGAGAACGTGAATTAATTTGATTCGTCAGTTCTTAGCAGCATCGTTTATAAATAGAATCGTCCGACTGTGTGGGATCATACCCCATTATACACCCAAAATATTGCAACACATAATCTACATGGGTCGTCTAGGTCCCTACACGTGGTAGCTTGTCTTATTATTTTCCATTCGACTACCGGCGAATGTCCGCTTTCCTTGAGTTCCCAGTATTTATTCGCTAGTGTTGTTTTCATACGGTGCTTTTTATTGTTGAATGTACTTTTGTGGTCATAGTATCGAGTCTTGAAATCTAAGGAAGTCATACCTACGTAATATTTCTTGATATTCGGGTTTTCTTTCGCAAATATTGTGGCCTGGTAAACTACGCTTTTGGTTAGACATTTGTTTTGAAGTGGGCAAAGTGTGCGATGTCTACAGTTGCATTTATCTTGTTCGTTATTAGTATTTTTATTTATAGTATGGTTGTTCTTGTCCGGGGTTGGTTTATTATTATTATTATTATTATTATTATTATTATTATTATTATTATTATTATTATTATTATTATTATTTCTGCTAGTGTTAGATTTATTTTTGTCATGGTGTCTACTTTTTTATTGTTTATTTTGTTGTTTACATTGTTTTTATTTAATATTTTGCTATTATGTGCTTTAATGATCATCTCTTAATTTTCGCAACAGCTGTAGGATAACTTTAAGGTATTTTTATTGAAAATTTTGTGTAAGGGGTTGGTTGCGGGAAAGCGTTTTTCGATAAGATCTAGAAATTCAATCACCCACCATCAGTTATAAAACAGATTCCTAACTCGATCGTAAGTAGGCTCAGTAATAACTCCAGCGATGAAAATGCATTTAACAGGTCAACCAATATATATGAAACAGTCCTAAAAAATAGTGGATACAAAAATATCGATATCAAATATAAGCAACAAAATACCAATAACTATAATAAAACTAAAAATTAAAAAGAACTATAATTTGGTATACGGCCCCATACAATCAAATGTTAAAAACAAAACTTGGCAAGAAATGTCTAGATCTTATTGAAAAACACTTTCGCGCAATCAACCTCTTACACAAAATTTTCAATAAAAATACCTTAAAGTTATCCTACAGCTGTTGCAAAAATTTAGAGATGATAAGTAAAGCACATAATAATTTCAAGTGTTTCAACCCAAAATTGTCGGAAGAGTTTGATAAAGTTCTCAAAGGTCAAATCGTTGAACTTTGAACCCTTACAGCCAAGTTTCTGGCCGAAAACCGATCCCAAAAGAGGTTCCTAAATCTCCGTACACTGTATATCAAATTTCGAGTATGTAGACTGAAAATTGACAGAGGTATTGCATAGGGAAATGTGCATACACAGACACACAGATACACAGATACACAGACTCCTTCACTTTTATATATATATATCAATAAAAGTGCCCACACGACAAAAGTCTGGAAACTTATTGAAGGCACCTCGTATTTTAAATATAACACCATAGCATATATATATAAGAATATATATACAGTAATCCACCAACAGTAATGTACAGTGCGGCTAGACTTGCACCTTTCCCTATGTAGGGGGGGGGATGAACCTACAAACGTAGCGTTGATAGTCGGTAGTTCTATTCATCGGTCCATTAGATCGGTGCTCGCAAACAACCTCATCAAATGTCTATGAAAACAGACACTCGTCCACCGCGTTTACAGTGCTCGAGTTGCTAGTTTATTTACAAACAAACAAACAGCGACGGTAGGTATAAAAATAAACATAAAAGTAACTAATATTTAAAGAAAAAATATTATTAGGTCGCCCGGCGTTGATTGTTCGTAAAATATACTTAAATAGGATATGTGAATTTATATATGAATTGATGCCAATCTTTTATTCAATAAATAGTGGTACTTTAAAAAAATACTACATTAATAAATAAAACATAAAATATAACTTAGTGCCATAAGAATCAAAATCAAAACATGTCTTTAAATTTATTCGTTATCATCTGAGACTACCCCATACTCATATAAAAACTTATATAATAACGAAGGATGTATATTTGCGTATGCGGAAAAGTAACGCGTTTGATCGACTTGCGTCTCCCAATTTCCATTTTTTTTTCAATGTTCACCATTTAGAAGCTATTCTTAACGGCTGAAAACGAAATCGAATTTGTTCCACAGGTCTGAATTCCGTATATATCGTGTTTCTCGTGTAGACCAAGATCTGACAGAGAAGTTTGGAAGAGACCGTTCCGGACTCAAACATACAGATAAAATCACACACACGCACACACACACACACACACACACACACACACACACACACACACACACACACACACACACACACACACACACACACACAAATACATGCGCGTGCGCGTGTGTCTGACACTCCCATATTTGTATTGTCATCTCTGTCTTTTACACACACAAACAGAAAGCTCCAATATAAATATATGTATATATATATATATATATATATATATATATAAATATATATATATATATATATATAAATGTGTGTGTGTGTGTGTGTGTGTGTGTATATATACATATTTATATGCATATATATATATATGTACATGCATATATATATATATATTTATATATATGTATGCATATATATAAGTTAAACTTTTTTAAGAGCACAATATATACGATAATATTTATGACTCAGCTTTTTAAAATCTAGAATTACAATCACATTACAAGGGAGATAACTCTAGTCGTCTTTAAAAACAAAAATCGTTCAAGGGAAGTAATTGAACCACAGCGTTCGTAACGCGTTTCTTAGTGTTTTTTTAGCTATTGCAATAACACTCCATTATAATAACATATTTTGTGACCAATCTTTATTTGGAGAATTTGTTTTACAATTCTAAAAAATTCTAATAATGTTTGCAGACGATTATATTATAGTTTGTAGATATATTATATGGGGTTTGTATTACTGTACACATAGATTCGAAAAAGTTGTCAAAAAAACAAATATATAACAAATAAATGCTATCAAAGGCAAGATACGTTACTTTTCTACCAAACTGGATATATTTTTCGTGTTTTTATTCAATGCAACATATTTATTCAGCTCGAAAAACATACAGTGTTTACCGATGTATTGGAAAATTCAAAATGGCGGCCGACTCTCTCTTAAACAGGGTAAGTTCGAGAAAATGTGTTATAAATAATAAACTAGACAAAATACTATTACAAAAATACCGAATATATGTCAACCTATGTCACGGTAATATATATTGAGCGAATTTCTAACAGTATGTTGTCTAGTTTATTATTTATAACACCTTTTCACGAACTTACCGTGTTTAAGAGAGAGTCGGCCGCCATTTTGAATTTTCCAATACATCGGTAAACTAGCAGTATCAGAATTTTTGTAGGAATTTTTGACACCCCTAACACGAAACTGCGAATACAATATAAAAATCTCGCAATTTCTCTGTTAAAAGTGGGTTATTTATTTTCTTTATGGATTATACTTCCAAAATAAACTATTACAGTTGTTTTAAAAGTAATAAAAATATTTTTATTTTTTTTAAAACAGTAATGAATTTTCCGAACTCAATATTTTTCAATTTTTAAACTCAATATTTTTCAATTTTTAAATTTTAAAAATCTATCAAAATTTTTCTATTGATTCTATTTTTACGATATTTTCAGGGTCAATGTGAAATTTTATGTTCTTTCCAATAAACCGAATATAATATTTTAGACAAACGTTTTTTTTTAAATTCACGCCCCCCCCCCCAAGTGTCACCCATTTTCAACTTTCTCTTAAAAAGTAAATAATTAATTTATGTCGTGGAGTTTTATATATCACAAATTGAAGAGAAAAGGTCAATAAATAATATATTCAAATTTAAAACAAAAAAAAAATCGCTTTTTTAGAAATTTACCTGTAAAGTCCGAAGTTTAAAACCTTATTTTATAAGAACACATTGTTTCTTTTTGTCTTTTTTTTTTTAATGAAACCTTGGTTCTTGCTCCTTTAATTGAAAAAAAAATTAGGGCTTGAATTACATTTTTCGAGGAGTTATAAGCTTAGAAAGATAGGGGGTCGAATAATTTACGCCTCTCATTTTGAAATGTCTATTAAAAAGTAAATAATTAATTTATGTCGTGGAGTTTTATATATCACAAATTGAAGAGAAAAGGTCAATAAATAATATATTCAAATTTAAAACAAAAAAAAAAATCGCTTTTTTAGAAATTTACCTGTAAAGTCCGAAGTTTAAAACCTTTTAAAAAAAAAAACACACATTGTTTTGTTTTTTTGTTTTTTGTTTTAATAAAACCTTGGTCCTTGCTCCTTTAATTGAAAAAAAAAATTAGGGCTTGAATTACATTTTTCGAGGAGTTATAAGCTTGGAAAGATGGGGTGGAATTATTCACTATTTTCACGAAATTTCTGACACTGCTATCGGTAAACACTGCATGTTTTTCGAACTGAATAAACATGTTACATTGAATAAAACACAAAAAATATATCCAGTTTGGTAGAAAAGTAACTTATCTTGCCTTTGATAACATTTATTTGTTATATATTTGTTTTTTGACAACTTTTTCGAATCTATGTGTACAGTAATACAAACCCAACAAATCTATGTGTACAGTAATACAAACCCATTATATGTAGTTGTAAAAGTTGTCATCTACTAAATTGTAATATGTCGGCATTTTTTCTTTTGCACTGCGAGAAATGTGACACAAGGGTCGGAAAATGTGATTGAAAAGTCAGCGCTTTCGAGGAGGAGTATTCGAAGCAACAATAAGTGTCCAGGAAGCCTCGTGAGAATTCCCCCATAGAGGCGTTTCAAGCGATTAGCTATAAGTAACCATTTCTCAAAGAGAGTAAGCCAAACCTGTAAGGGTGAACCCGTGGGTGCGTCAGAATTTTGGGGGGATTTTTGACACCCCTAACACAAAACGGCGAATAAAATATAAAAAAAAAACTCGTAATTTCTCTTTTTAAAGTGGGTTGTTTATTTTCTGTATGGAATATACTTCCAAAATAAACTATTAAAGCTGTTTAAAAAATAATAGAAATATTATTTTTTATTTTTTAAAAAACAGTGTTTACAAAGTGCCGGTTCGCGTTCAACAAGCCATTTTTTTTACGTATGAAATAAATTGAATTTTACGAGTAAAATTTTTTTTAATTTTTAAACTTTAAAAATCTATCAAAATTTTTCTAATGGTTAAATTTTTACGATATTTTCAGGGTCAATGTGAAATTTTATGCTCTTTCCAATAAACCGAATGTAATATTTTAGACAAACGTTTTTTCTTATATTACCCCCCATTTTAAAATGTCTATTACAATTTAAATAATTAATTTACCCACAAAATTTTATATATCACAAACTGAAGATAACAGATCAATAAATAAAATATTCTAATTTAATACAAAAAAAAAGTGATTTTTGGAAATTTACTTGTAAAGTCCAAAGTGTAATGCTTTTTTTAAAACCACGTTGATTTATTTTTTAAGTGAAAGCTGATGTTATGCTTATATTGTCAAGTAAATACCGGACGCTGACGACAATATTTTCTATTTCATTTAATGTGTTCTTTTTTTTTGTTTAAGATATTTAAATTTTAAAAAAATTCGCTCGATAAAGTAGAAATAAAATATAATAATAAAAAAACGCGTGTATTTCATTAAGAGAATTAAAAAAAATAATCGGTCGACTGAGTTTTTTGTTTAACGGCAAAAACTTATAAGTGAATATGTGCTTTTTTTCACATACGGATGCCCCAAAATACTAATTTTGGTTAACAGCATGCAATAAAAAGAGATATTAATTATGGCGTTTTTTAAGTCACCGTAAGATAATCGCGAAAAAGAATCAGAGATTTGTATCATTTTATTTGAACAGTAAACAAATCTGAGTTAGCGTTTTTTTTTTAAATCCTTGTTTAAAAAGTATTTTATTTAAAAAAGACATAGAATATAAATATAAATATGGGTAAATTCTTAACAATGAACAATGGAAGTACACATTGAATAAAACTTTTTATAGGTAAGTGCTTTTTTGGAATTTATATATATTCTTTATAATCGAAATAAGTAAAATTTCGGTGATTTTCTTTAAATCGTTTTTAAAGAAACCCGATTTAAAAAACAAATATTGTATAATTTGCAATTAAACTCGTTATTTTTTAAAATGTGGTCTTTGCTCCTTTAATTGAAAAAGAATTAGGGGTTGAATTACATTTCTCAAGTAGTTATAAGTTGATTTATTCAAGTTCATTAACGGCATTTTTAATGGCCGTTTCTTATACACCTAGTGAACCCCTTACAACTGCACAAGGGGTGTCAGAATTTTGGGGGGATTTTTGACACCCCTAACACAAAACTGAGAATAAAATATAAAAAAACTCGTAATTTCTCTTTTTAAAGTCTGTTTTCGTTATTGAATATACTTCCACAATAAACTATTAAAGTTGTTTAAAAAATAATAGAAATATTATTTTTTATTTAAAAAAAAGTGTTTACAAACTGCTTGCGAGCGTTCATGCAGCCAATTTTTACATAATGAAATCAATTGAATTTTATGATTAAATTTTTAAAATTTAAAAATCTATCAAAATTTTTCTAATGGTTAAATTTTTACGATATTTTCAGGGTCGATGTGAAATTTTATACTCTTTCCAATAAACCGAATATAATATTCTAGACAAGGGTTTTTTTAAAAAATTCACCCCCATTTTGAAATGTCTATTCAAATGAAAATAATTAATTTTCTCACCTCAAATTTATACATCACAGATTGAAGATAAAAGATATATTTTACACACAAGACTTGACGGCTCACGAGTATGCGTTGTTTTTTACGTTTTATAGCCCTTTTGTCCATCCGTATTTCAAAACAAGAAGAAAGGCAAGAAAACACCGGCTTATTAACACCGGTTAATGCTTACGCATTGGCGGTCTTTTCAAATGGTTGTTTAAAAAATTCTTTTAATTAAAAAATACATGGATTATAAAATATAAATATGGAAAGATTCTCATGAATGAAGAATGGAAGCATCCATTGATTATTATTTTATAGAAGTAAGTGATTTTTTTTAATTTATATATATTTATTATATTTAGATTAAGTTAAAATTCGTTGAATTTTTTGAAATCTTTTTTTAAAGAAAACTGATTAAAAAAATATTGTATATTTTTCGATAAAACCTTTTATTATTTTAAAGTTTGGTCTTTGCTAGATTTATTGAAAAATAATAGGGGATACATTACATTATTCATATTGTTAAAAGCTTCGAAAGATAGCGAGTTTAATTAATCACTCCTTTTTTAATGGCGAATTCTGACACGCCTACAACTGCAGAAAAATTTGAAACACCTCTTTTTACTCTACTGCTGCTGATTTCCTATACCTAAAATATTAATGTTGATATATATATATATATATATATATATATATATATATATATATATATATATATATATATATATATGTAATAAGGAAATAATTTTTTCTTCTTTTTCTGCT